>NW_006291517.1:0-495 GCF_000327345.1 Myotis davidii
CCCATGATCTAGGAGGTCACTGTTCAATTCCTGATCCGGGCCAGCTTTAAGGTTCCATCCCAGTAGGGGGCATGCAGGAGGTAGCTGATCAGTGATTCTCTCTCATCATTGATACTCCTATCTATCTTTCCCTCTCCCTTCATCTCTGAAATCAATCTATTTATATAAAAACCCTGAGTGTAACATCACGACTGAGGCTCGACCAACCAGAAGGAAGTCAGTACTGCAGGGGTTGTCTTGGAAACGGCTGCACCTTCCCCAACTGTTTCCCATGAGGGCAAGGTTTCAGGAAGGAACCTGTCCTCGGAGCATGGCCACACTGAGTCCTGGGTCCCCTTAGCCACAGTTGCGGCCTCCCCAAGCTGTTTCTGGTAAGGGCAAGGTTTGAGGCAGGAACCGGCCCTTGGAGCATGGAGGCATATCTTTATAAAGTTTTAATACATTACATTAGAGGTTGTGGTAGTACTGTTTTACCCAAAGCATCTACAGGAATTG
>NW_006291518.1:0-1079 GCF_000327345.1 Myotis davidii
ACCCAAAGAGCTCTCCTTGAGATCATGAGCAATTTCCCTATAACTCAATACAACAGTTACCTTTAGCCCTTGTCTTGGCATTATTTTATTTAGCTCCAAGGCTAAGTTCAAACCTGTTTGGAGAAGGCACAGCAGCTTCCCTGTGGAGCAGCAGTTTTCTGAGATATTGGACCCCAGAAACCTGCCAGGAGTCCATACTCTGGAGCCCCAGGAGAACAGTCCTCAGGAAGTGCTCTCATCAGAAATCATTGAAAAGCTGCCTTAGGGGCTTGCAGGAGAAATTACTGGGGACGTGCTAGCTTACTTGTGCAGCGAGGGTTGTGCCTTGTAGGAACCTGTAGAAAGTGAAGGCCAGAGATAGGAAGTGTCCCTGCAGGACCCTCACCTGACAAACTTGACATTGATCCAGCTGGCTCAAGAGAAATCATTACAGGGTCCATCTCTATTATTGTAGCATAGACAGTAAAGAGTAGATTTGGATGGAAAAGCAATACATTGATAAGTAGCACATTGACCTACACAACTCTCCTGAGTCTGGGATGCTCTTGTGGAACCGTCACATGGGTATTGGCATTTAGATATCTCAAAAAAATCTCATCCAAAATAAATAGATAATCTTTCTCCCCAAGCCTGGTCTTCCTCCAGCTCCACTACCCTCATTCTATTGATAGGAACTTTTCAGCACCATTAAAACATTAAGGAACCACCCTTGTATTCATCAGACATCATTATATGGTACGTGACTGTATAAGAGCCTGCATGGTCACTGCCTATCTCTCCAGCCTCATCTCATGCTTCATACCCTCCTTCCTCTGTTTTACTCTACCATGCGAACCACACCAAGCTGTTTTATGTTTGTCACACTTCCTCCTTCATTCATCTTCCTCCTACCCAACCTAGAAATTCCAACTCATCCTTAATGTTCCAGCTCACTTTTCACTTCTTCAGCTACACTCACACCTCCCAAAGTCAATCTGTTCTAGTTCATGGCCTCCTAGCTCAAGATTTCTCTGAAGGTATAATTTTACTGTACATGTGTATTATATGTTTGGTGATGTGTGTGTGTGTGTGTGTGTGTG
>NW_006291519.1:0-203 GCF_000327345.1 Myotis davidii
AGGGGCCTCTTGAGGTTGGCCAGCTAGGCCCCCCTATTGGGGCCAATCTGGGGGGGGGCGGCTGATGGGAGGAGGAGGGAGAGGGGGAAGGGGAGGTTGGCTGTGGGTAGCTCCTGTATTGAGCGTCTGCCCCCTCATGGTAAGTGCACATCATAGCAACTGGTTGACCTGTTGTTCTGGTTGTTTGGTCCTAATGTTTGCTT
>NW_006291520.1:0-1186 GCF_000327345.1 Myotis davidii
CCACCTGCAGTATGCAAATTTAATGGCCATCTTGCTTGGGTTAATTTGCATACTCCTCTGATTGGTTTATGGGCACCATGGAGTCACGGTCAATTAGCATCTTTGTCTTTTATTTGTGTAGATTCTTGTTTAAAGTATTACAAATAGTAGTACATATGTCTCCTTTTTTCCCCCATTGACCTTCCCCCGGCCGCCCCTAACCCACAGCACATGCCCTCACACCACCTCCCCCAATGTCTTGTGTTCATTGGTTATGCTTATATGCATGCATATAAGTTATTCAGTTGATCTCTTACCATCCCCCCAACACTTCCCAGCCTTCCCACTGTAATTTGACAGTCTGATGCTTCTCTGCCTCTGTATCGATCTTTTTTTTCATCAGGTTATAATGTTCTTTACTATACATAAATGAGTGAGATCATGTGGTATTTTTCTTTCACTGCATGGCTTATTTCACTTCCTTCTCTTTTATAGCAGTGTAGTATTCCATTGTGTAGATGTAGCAGAGTTTTCTAATCCACTCATTGGCTGATGGGAATTTAGACTGTTTCCAAATCTTAGCTATTGTAAATTGTGCTGCTATGAACATAGGAGTGCATATATCCTTTCTGATTGGTGTTTCTGTTTGCTTGGGATATATTCCTAGAAGTGGTATTACTGGGTCAAATGGCAGTTCCATTTTTAAATTTTTGAGGAAATGCCATACTGTTTTCCACAATGGCTGCACCAGTCTGCATTCCCACCAGCAGTGAAGAAGGGTTCCTTTTTCTCCACATCCTCTCCAGCACTTGTTGTTTGTTGATTTGTTGATGATAACCATTCCAACAGGTGTGAGGTTGTACCTCATTGTTGTTTTGATTTGCATCTCTCTGATGATTAGTGACTTTGAGCATGTTTTCATATGTCTCTTGGCTTTCTGAATGTCCTCTTTTGAAAGGTGTCTATTTAGGTCCTTTGCCCATTTTTTGATTGGATTGTTTATCTTCCTTTTGTTAAGTTGTATGTGTTCCCTGTTAAATTTGGAGATTAAACCCTTATCGGAGCTAACATTGGCAAATATGTTCTCCCATGCAGTGGGCTTTCTTATTGTTTTGTTGATGGTTTCTCTTGCTGTGCAGAAGATTTTATTTTGATGTGGTCTCATTTGTTTATCTTCTCCTTAGTCTCTCTTGCCCTAGGATATGTG
>NW_006291521.1:0-244 GCF_000327345.1 Myotis davidii
AGGTGGAGGGCGTAGTCCTCGCCCTTTCAGTCTGCCGGGGAAAAGTGGCTGGAAATGCAGGCACCTCTTAAACAGCCAACACACAAAATTTAGTGTGCAGCCACTCACTTTGGGCTTCTGCAGAGGAAAGGCAGAGTGGTCTGGAGCTATGTGAGCAGAAGCCAGGATTGGAGGCTCTAGGGCAGCGGTTCTCAACCTGTGGGTCTCAAGGCTTTTGGGGGTCGAACAACCCTTTCACAGGGGT
>NW_006291522.1:0-470 GCF_000327345.1 Myotis davidii
TAAAATATATTAAAAAAATAAAAATAAAAAAAAATAAAGTTCTGTGGCACACCAAAAAATTTTTTTGATGTGACAAAAAAAAAGGTATAATTCTGATTCATTCACACCGAGTGGCTATTATTGTCATTTTTTTTTTATTTGACGATCTAAGGAAAAAGAGCTCAGTGCCCCTGACTAAATAGTCAGATACCGCATGTTTTAAAAATTCTTGCAGCACACCAGTTGAAAACCTCTGGTCTAGTTGATCAATTCTGTAATGTATGCTTGCAAAAAACTCTATGTTCATTAGGTTAAGCTTGTTGGTTTTTTACAATCTTACATATCTAATCTGCCAGCTTGACCAACAAATAAGAGATGTAATGAAATCTCTCACTATATGGGTGTTTTGTCCATTTATCCTAGTATGGTTCTACCAATTCTGCTTCATCTATTTTAAGGATTTTTAAAATATATTTCTTTATTGATTTCAG
>NW_006291523.1:0-1137 GCF_000327345.1 Myotis davidii
CTGGGGACCCAGGACTCATACAGGGAGAAACTGCACTGTCTGGCACCGGGTAGAGCTCTGAACTTGAGAACGGCTTTCCCTCAGAGGTGTTGCATCAATTAAATTACTGGGATACTGAGACACGTGGCAGGGCTGAGGATCTGCCATAGCTGCATGCTCTGCCCTGTTGATTCCTTGAGACCCAGCCACACACAGGCTACAGCAGAGGCTTTTGCCTATGAATGCCCTGGCCGTTTGCAACCTGAAAATTACCTAACATATTGCAGCTGGGCCAGACAGACCCAGGACTTCCAAGAGAATGTCCAAGGCCCCATAGCAGCTTGCATTGCTTCACAGCTGGGCCTCATCTGGGCACTTCCAAACTCCAAAAAAGGAAGGGGAATCTGCAGATCTTTTCGTAGCTCCTACTGGGTAACCTCAGGCAGAGACTGAATTAAAACCTCCTTAATTCTAAGAGCCAGTGTACCCAGTGGTCAGAGTGGGACCATCCAGAGAACAACTCCTCAGATCCATAATGACCACACTGAGGGGGCAGACTCAGTGAGCACCAAAGCCCCACTGAAGCAAGTCTTGCCCCAGAAGGGTGTCTTCAGCACATAAGTTCTCCCACTGCAGACATAGCTGATTCTCACTGCCAATTGGCGTGGAGGTCAATTCCTCCCAGTGATACCAACAACAATCAAGGCATAACTACAAGACTGTGCACAAAGCCCACAAGGGGGTCCATCGAGAGTGTCCACCTCAGGTAACTGAGGAGGCTGAGCCACTGGGCCCTATAGGACACCTACCACACAAAAGCACTCTACCAACACAGGGAAGCATAAAAAATGAGGAGACAAAGAAACAGGTCACAAATGACAGACATGGAGGAAAGCAAACGACTGGATATAGAGTTCAAAACTATGTTTATAAGCTTTTTCAATAATTTTCTGGAAACCACCAATAAATTTAGTGATACCCTAGAGGATATGAAAAAAGACCAACTAGAAATTAAGCATACACTGACTGAAATAAAGAATTATATACAGAGATCCAACCATAGACAAGAGGATCCCAAGAATCAAGTCAAACATTTGAAATACGAATAAACAAAAAATACCCAATTGAAGAAGCAAAATGAAAAAAGAATTCAAAAAT
>NW_006291524.1:0-2813 GCF_000327345.1 Myotis davidii
TGGTTGGGAATCTCTGACCTGAGCAGCTGCAGGAAGGAGTCCTGAGGAGCCGCTGTTGCCTGGTCTTGATTCGCGTGGAGGTCAGCTGCTGTTGTCATCTCCGCCTCCCCGGTGTGCTGCTCGGGCTTCAGGACCGCTATGGAAGGCAGATATGATGGGGGGTCAATGCCAGAGTCCATGCTCTCCTTGCCAGGGAGAGCCAGGTCGCTGGGCACCACAGGCAAAGAGGAGCTGGCCTCAGGGACCAGGCATGGGTGCAGCTGGCAGCTCTTTATGTGAAGCGTCCCTGATGACACTAGCTTGGGTTTGAGCTTACCTGTGCCCCTCTGGTGCTCCTTGTCGAGCCAGCTCCTGGCCGGGGAGCCCTTGGCAGTATCGTGCTGCAGCCCAGGCCCTTGATGGGCCCCGCCGTCATCGTTCTTACTCGGGAAGGAAGTGGTCCTGTGGTCCTTGAGGTAGTAGGCAACACACAGGGCTTATCCCCGGTGGCGCTGGACCCGGCTTCCTGGCCTCTGGCTGTGCTGCGGGTGGGCATCTGTTGGCCTGGTGTCATCAGGGTGTCATCACAGCCCTCTGCCCAGGGCAATCCTGCCTCCCCCGTTGCCAGCTCCTCACTGCTAGCCCGGGTGCCAGCTCCCTATACCAGGCGGGGTGGGTTGGTGTTCGCCCTGCCCGATCCTTGCAGGCTGTCTGTGCTGGCTCTCCGTCAGCCAGGTCCCCACCAGGGGTCCGTGTGGGCTCCTTTGGTGCCAGGTGCCAGCGGCCTGAACTGGCTGTTGCCCTCGGTGCGAGGGACCTGCCACCTGTCCGGGTTGGATATCCGGACAGGCTGGCAGGGATAGTTGTCTCCGCATCTTTTCCACACAGAACAAGGTAATAAAATAACAAAACAAAAAAAGGAAACGAAAATACCTAACCTCCAGTGAAACGTTGTGGATATTTGATTGTAGCAGAACTTTTCCTAACGAAGTTTATGCAACACCTAAAAATGATTGCGCTAGTCCTGGAATTACTGCGCATCAGTCTTGAGTTTGGGGTTGTGAGAAGAGGTTCTTGGGGACTTTGGAGGACTGGGTTGTCCTGGAGGTCAGGGTATTATCAGAGGTTGAGGTTGAATCAGACATCGGGGTTGTAGCGAAGGTCTGGATTGTATCAGATGTTGAGGTTGTGCTGGAGGTAGAGGTTGTGCCGTCAATCGGGGTTGTATCAGAGGTCAAGGTTGTATCAGATGTCGGGGTTGTATCGGAGGTCTGAGTTGTATCAGAGGTTGGTGTTGTGCTGGAGATCGAGGTGGTATGAGAGGTTGAAGTTGTGCCTTAGCACGAGGTTGTGCTGTAGGACGAGGCTGTAATGGAGGCCGGGGCTGTATCAATTGTTTCCCTTCATTGCTGACTCCAATGTTGCTGCTGCTTGGTAGTCTCTGGTGTCGAAAGCACATTATGTTGGCCCGAACTTCCCTGTTCTTCTGGGATGGTGCTGCCAGGTCCTGGCGGAGCCTCGCGCTGTGTGTGGGCAGAACCACTGGCACCTCAGCATCAAGGGGCCCCCACCACCTCTGGGTCCTGGGCCCTGCTCTTCTCCTCCGGACTCTCTCTCTTTGCAAACACAGTGGCTCCCAGGGCGCTTGAGCCTGTCTCCTCGTGAGCTTTCCTGAGCGCATCCTGGATGATCTGGGTCTCCTTGGACCAGTTCTTCTTTTCAGTGGACTCTCGCCTCACCTCCTCCAACAGCGGCTCCATCTTCTCCTTGTCCAGGAGCTGCGTTTTCAGTAATGAAGCTGATGCAGTGCAAGACGCTCACCTCTGTCACAGTCGTAGCTTCTCACCACATCGTGTTCCAGAGTGGGCCCCCTAGTTTCCAGGGTCCCTTGTGGGCCTGTCTGGGTCACCACCTTGATGTCGAGGTCAGTGTGGATGTGAAACTCTGATATGAGCAGCTGATGGGCGGCATCCTATAGTGCCGCTCTTGCCTGGTCCTGAGTGGCTTGGAGGTCAGCTACCATGGTGGTGACAGTCTCCATGGCATCCTTTGGTGGCTGCTCTGCCTTCAGGAAGGGTATGGAAGGCAGATGTGATGGGGGCGAGGGGAATGACAGAGTCCATGCTTTCCTTGCTAAGGTCGCTGGGCACCACATGCAAACAAGAACGGTCGTCAGGGACCTGGCATTGGTGCACTTGACAGCTGTTAATTGGACAGCGTCTCTGATGAGACTGGCTGAGGTTTAAGCTCAGCTGCACCCATCTGGTGGTCTTTACAGAGCCAGGTCCTGCCCTGGGAACCTTCAGCGGCACTGCGCTACTGGCCAGGCCCTCGATGGGCACTGCCATTATGGGTGGTACCCTGGCGGGAAGTGGCCCTGTGGTCCTTGATGTGGATTGGAACACACAGCACCTATCCCCAGTGGCGCTGGACACATCTCCCTGGGAACTGGCAGTGAAGCACATGGGCTTCTCTGGGCCAGTGTCGGCAGGTTCTTGCCCAACTCCCTGGCGCCAACTCCCCATTGCTAGTTCTGGTTGGCTCCAGGGTTGCCAATTCCCACTGGTCATCCTGGTTTTCTCCCATGTTGCCAGTTCCCCATTGCTGGTCCTGGTTGGCTCCCTGGTTCCCAGCTCCCCACTGCTGGTCCTCATTGGCTCCCAAGTTGCCAGCTCCCCACTGCTGGTCCTGGTTGGCTCCCGGGTTGCCAGCTCCCTACCGCAGCGGGTAAGGCTTGGTATCTTCCCTGCCAGGTCCCTGCTGGCTTTCCCTGCTACCTACCCCTCAGCCAGGTCCCCATTAGAGGTTTGGGTTGGTTCCCTCAGTGCCAGATG
>NW_006291525.1:0-422 GCF_000327345.1 Myotis davidii
GTTTTGTTGATGGTTTCCTTTTCTGTGCAAAAGTTTTTTATTTTGATGTTGTTTGTTTTCTCTTTAGTTTCCATTATCCTAGGAGCAGTATCAGTGAGGAAAATGCTTTGGCATATGTCTGAGATTGTGCTTCCTATGGATTCCTCTAGTATTTTTATGGTTTCCCATCTTATGTTTAAGTACTTTATCCATTTTGAGTTTACTTTTGTGTATGGTGTAAGTTGGTGGTCTAGTTTCATTTTTTTTGCATGTATCTGTCCAATTTTCCCCACACCTTTTATTGAAGAAACTGTCTTGACTCCATTGTACGTTCATGCCTCTTTTGTCGAATATTAATTGAGCATAGTGGTTTTGGTCAATTACTGGTTCTCTATTCTATTCCATTGATCTTTATGGCTGTTCTTGTGCCAGCACCAGGCTGT
>NW_006291526.1:0-326 GCF_000327345.1 Myotis davidii
AGTCAGAGAAAGACAAATATCACATGATCTTATAAGTGGAATCTAATGAACATTATAAACTGATGAACAAAATAGGTTGAGAGTCATGGAGGCATGGAACAGACACATATCTCAGAGGGGAGGAGGAGAGAGATGGGAAGAGAGTAACCAAAGAACTTATATACATACTAGAGGCCCAGTGCATGAAATTCGTGTACGGGGAGGGGAGTGTCCCCCAGCCCGGTCTGCACCCTCTCCAATCTGGGACCCCCTGTGGGATCGGGCCTAAACTGGCAGTTGGAATCCCTCTCATGATCCAGAACTGCTGGCTCCCAACCACTCACCTG
>NW_006291527.1:0-725 GCF_000327345.1 Myotis davidii
CACACACACACACACACACACACACTAGCCTAGGCCTACACAGAGTCAAGATCATCAATATCACTGTCTCCCATCTCTATATTTTGTCCCATTATAAGGTCTTCAGGAGCAGTAACACACTGTCATCTCCTATGATGGCACTGCCTTCTCCTGGAACACCTCCTAAAAGAACCTGTCTGAGACTCTTCCTGAGCAGGTGTCATTCTTTAGAAATATATACATAATAGTTTGCCTTTTTTTAAGATAGGTTTTCTTTTAAGCAGATAAGCATTTTTATTTATTAATAAAATTCTTTTAGTGTTGGAGGTCCATGTTTTCAAACTTTTTAAGGAGCCTGTTGAGGTCTACAAAAGTTTTTTTTCAAACCATTTACTGTAGCTTTTCTTAGGGTGTGGTCTTTATTATTCTCTTGCAGTTTTTGTTTCCCTTGAATTTTCTTCCATTATGTGTTCCTGTTCCAGTTTTAAAAACTCATATATAATCAATTCTTCAGGAACCACATCTAGGACGTTTTCAATGTTTTGCCATATGAGCTACAGCCTTGTTGATTTTTGCAACTTCATCATCTGTGGCAAATCCTTTGAAGTCACAGATGGATCTCTTAAATGTCTTCTTCCAGATGCCATTCATATACTCTTGACATCACCCCAAAACTAACAAAGGTTCTTGATTCAGAAATATTGTAATCCTACTAGAACTATATCAGTGTCTTCTCAGTGTCTTTC
>NW_006291528.1:0-677 GCF_000327345.1 Myotis davidii
ATCAAAGAACTGCTAATATTTGACTTGTAAGCTGTGAAAGTTCAAAGTGCAAATTGAATCGGGAGAAATTAACTAAATATCTAAAGTATAACTTGTTTTTGAAAAAATAAAATGTGTTTTCTCTTAAATAATTAGAAATTCAAAATATGTTACTTCTTGGTCTAATTTAAAAAAGAGGATTAATTTTATGATCTCAACTGAAAAATTTTTAATACAAAAACCAGTTTAAATTTGATTGATATTCTTTAAGATAATTATAAAGGGTATAAATAGCTAATGAGATTTCTGTTTGTCTACAATATAATGTTGGTCATCTATCTTTTTGGGATGTTGGTTTGCTCTGTCAAAGAACAGTGTAGACAGCCACCATTTTGGGCTGCATTGACTTGGCAGCTGCCATGTCAGCCACATGGCCTGCCGCTCCCGTGGGGGTTGCCATCTAGAAACAGCAAAGGCCCCTCCCTCTGATTTAATCAATCACAGAAGGAGTGTCTGCTCACTGAGGCAGGCTGGGATTTCAGGGGTGGAGCTTTAAGGCGGAGTTTTACTACAGAAATTCGGATAGGGCAGAAAGTGTGCTTGCCTTGCGGATTTATTTAATACTATTTTTTTTTACCAGGCACTAAACACAAATATATTCACGATATTAATAACCCCAAATAAAGGTGACCACCCGA
>NW_006291528.1:1536-2565 GCF_000327345.1 Myotis davidii
GGGGAAAAACCATATAAAAAAATTCAACATTTATCTAATTGAAAAAAGAGGATAAATTCTATTATCCCAACCGAAATTTTTAAATACAAAGATCAGTTTTAATTTAATTGATATCTCTTAATAATTATAAAAAGTATATAATCTTTAAATCATATATACACATATATATTTAATAGTCTTTTAAGTTAGATTTCAAAACTATAATCAAGGAAGATGCCTGAGAAATTTCATGGGCCCTGAAATGTTTTCAAAAGTTTATTCTCTCTTTTTAAAGGATTTTTTAATTTAACCAAATTTAATATACTTGAAATCACATGGAAAGCTTTATCAAATAAAAATTAATAAATACATATATTTTAAGTTTTTGCCTCTGAGAAATGGCAAAACAAGTTATTTTGTTTAATATTTCTTAAAATACAGAAATGGAATTTTAAGATGTAATTTGAAATAACAAAAGCTTCTCGCTGCTGCGTTTTAAAATTATGCTGGAGGTGGGGCAGCGTTTGCCCCTTGTGAATCAGAAGTATACTAAATACTAAATTTACTTGCTTTGCCTTTTTTAAAAAATACTTACTTAAATTACTATCCTTGTAAAAAATTGAATCCTACTAGTAAAAGACTCATTTTTCCTTTACCTGGAAGGGACAGCATGGCTATCCCAAGGTCAGAGGGCTCCAGTTAACATGTTGACTCAATGTTCTGGAGACCCAAAATTGTAATCTAGATAAAGTGCCTAAATTTAATCCAGGTCACCCAAAGATTCGAGACCCAAAACTGTAATTTAGATAACATGCCTAAGTTTAACCTGGGTTACCCAAGGACTCTAGATAATGTGTTTACCCAAAACTGTAGTTTGGATGGCATGCTGTCTCTGTTTCTGTAAATTGCTTTTTTTGCAAACTAGGTTCCTCATTCCAAACCTCAAGACAGCCAATTTAAAATTGAATTGTCATGACCTAGAGCAAAGAATATTCTTACATGGTATTATTCTACAAGTTTCATTAATAATTTTTGATGCTTTAAAAAGGT
>NW_006291528.1:2890-3617 GCF_000327345.1 Myotis davidii
TATCTGAGTTCTCTGTTCAGACTGGGATCATGAAAAGCTGGTACCATGGATCTGTCTCTGGCCCAATGGCGTAAGCTGGGCCCTCTCTGGAGAAGAAACCTGGGTTCCCTATGATCAATGCCGGAGCCCTGCCAGCAGGCGAGGCGATCCAAAGGCAGTTGCTGGGCATGAAGGCCAGAGGGACATAGGTTAACAAGGAGACAGAACTGAACCTCACATCACCCTACTTGGCCCAGAGGATGGCTGGTAGTCAATGACAGGTAAGACCCCTCAGGGAGGGGCGACCTAAGACAGGCACAGTCGGGGGGCCAGTAGGAAAGAACTTGGGGTTCAACTGAGATGGTTAATCCCCCCTATTATGCAAGGGCTTGAACACTCGCCCCTTCTGAGGGAGATCTCCTGCCCCTATGGCTGCTTCTCGCTTCCCATGCCCAGCTCAAATTGGGACCCAAATAGAGACGTGGCCCAGCTGAGATCAGGAATAGAGAGACTTGGTCCAGCTGAAATCAGTACCCAGATAGCGAAGACTTGGCTAACAGCAGCTACCCCATATCTAACTACAGCCTAACAGAAATGATCAGGGCCTTCCCAAGAATGCAAAATAATCCTTTCCATTAATATTTACAATGCAAACTAAGATTGATGTTAGAGTATTAAAGTTTTCACATTAATTAAAATTAGCCTAAGAAGTATTAACCAAAATTTTCATTTCATGGTAAAATTGCTT
>NW_006291528.1:4211-5882 GCF_000327345.1 Myotis davidii
CTAATGTGACTCGCGAGCTGCAGTTTGCCGACCACTGCCGTAGGCCTCTGGACCAGAAAGCTGTCCACTCAGCTATCAAAAAAGTCAACCAGTTTGATTACCACCATTATTATCATCATCAGAAAGGGTATACACTCTCCCAGACCACCTGCCACTCCTAATGAGGAAGGGACAGCGCCCCTAACAAGTGCAGTGTTGAGATCTGAACACTTCCTTCTGCCTTTGATATCAGAGTTATGGAAACAAACACTTCAATAACAGGAAGTCATAAAATTTCTTCTATTTCCTTTCAGCTCAGCTAGTTTGCTTTTTGGCAGAAAGCTGATTAACAACAAAGTTATTGAGTCGTTCAGTGACAGGAAAGTGTAGAGGGCCGCCTGGGAGGCACCTAGGCATTTTCTTATAATTATTGTCAGCTGAACTCAAAGCATAGGCAGAGCCACGCCCTGGGAATATGCTTCCCCAATAAGGCTGGACATGTTAATCAGGCAGGGGCTGAACTAGATATGTAAATCTAGGCCTTTAAAATAAACCTGCTGTGTGGCTCAGCCCGCTTTTGCCACCTCTCCATCAGAAAGGATGGCGCCCACCTGGCCCCAGCTTAAAATCTATTTCTGTATCTTGGTCTTTCTTTAATTTCTTAATCCCCAGCTCCTCCACTCAGCAAATTGACTGTTTACTTTTCCATGCAGGACATGGAAAAGAGAGAAACAGCCCCCCACAAGTGTCATCCATTTCACCTGGTGAGGATGGGGCTCTCACTGTGCTGCATGTCATCTGGTGAATACGGAACTCTCCCTGTGCTGCATGTCATCTGGTGAGGAAGGTCCTCTCCCTGTGCTGCACATCACCAAGTGAGTAATTTGTTCTCCCTGTGCTGTGCGTCATCCATGTCACCTGGTGAGGATGGTGTGTTCCCTCTTTTTCGTGTCATCTGGTGAGGAAGGAGCTATCCCTGAGGTGCCTGTCATCCATGTCACCAGGTGAGGACAGTGCTCTCCCTGTGCTGCATGTAACCCATGTTACCAGGTGAGTACGGTGCATTCCTTGTGCTGCATGTCATTCATGCCAGATTTGAGAGTGTGGCGCTTGCCCTGTGCTGCATGTGGTCTAAGTCACCTTTTCAGGTTTGTGCTCTCCATGAGCTGTGTGTCATCCATGTCAGGTGGTGATTATTGTAATTTCCCTGTGCTGCATATCACTTGGTGAGGATGGTGCTCTCCCTAAGCTGCATGTCATCCCTGTCACCTGGATAGGACAGGGCTATCCAGCCAGGGTTCGGCCCCAGCAGGTCCAGGGATTCCTAAAGGTGAGGACGCAGTCGATGAAGAAGGAATGACATGGAGACAGCTTTCAGTTGATCAGCATAGCGAGGTTCTAGCCAGGGTCTCCAGCCAGGTTCTGTCTTTATTGTCTTGTTACATTTGTATTGATACCAGTTGATTTTAATCCTATCCATTCTATTTCAAAGGTTAGGGCATTTGTTAACTGAAAACCAAGGTTGTTCATAGTTAAAGTGATTAACTACCCGCCTGGCACTTAGTTAAGGGATTTTACTGATTCCCTTCCTTAGTCCTATTAATCCGTAATTTCAGGGAAAAATCCCCACCTGGGGAAACAGCCTTTCCTGGAGAGGTGATCTTGGTTAACACACATAGCGCTAAGTAGGGG
>NW_006291528.1:5987-8651 GCF_000327345.1 Myotis davidii
CAACCACTGTGAGAGGAAGAGGATACTGATCACATTTATACTTCCAGTTTAATGAGATGCCATTTTTAAAGATAACTGCCTAAAAAGCCTTAAGAATTTAAGTGTTTAGAGCTCAGAATACTATGTGAGTTAGATGAAAACTTTTAGAATTACAAAGGATGGAACCTAGAATTGTATAAAAATGTGTTTGAAAAGCTAGGAATACATGTAAATAGTGCCTTCATGCCTATGGGGCAGTGTTCAAACTGAAAGCTCAGGTCAAACAGCTGTTAGAGCATGAGAATACTGATCACATTTACACTTTCTGTTTAATAAGATGGCGTTTTTAAAAGAAACTGCATAAAAACCCTCAAGAATTAAAGTGCTTAGAGCTCAGAACACTATTTGAGTTAGATTAAAACTCTTGGAATTCAAAAGAATGGTACTTGAAGTTGTATGAAAAAATGAATGAAATGCTAGGATTGCATGGAAATAGAGCCTTCATGCCTGTAGAGCAGTGTTAAAACAGAAAACAGGTTCCATCAGCTGTGAGAGGATGAGGATACTCATTAAATGTACACTTCTGGTTTAATGAGATGGCGTTTTTAAAGAAAACTGCCTAAAAACACTTAAGAAATCAAGTGTATAGAGCTCAAAACACTAAGTGAGTTAGATTAAAACTCTAAGAATTCAAAAGGATGGAACTTGGAATTGTATAAAAATGTGTATGAAAAACTAAGAATACATGTAAATAGAGCCTTCATGCCTGTGGGGCAGTGTTCAACCCAAAAACTCAGGTTCCAACAGCTGTGAGAGGACGAGGATACTGATGGCATTTACTTCCAGTTTAATGAAATGGTGTTTTTAAAGTAAACTGCCTTTAAACCCTTAAGAATTCAAGTGTTTAGAGCTCAGAACACTATGTGAGTTAGATTAAAACTCTTAGAATTCAAAGGAGCAAACCTGGAATTGTGAAAAACGTGTATGAAACACTAGGAATACATGTAAATAGTGCCTTCATGCCTGAGGGGCAGTGTTCAAACTGAAAACTCACGTCCAACAGCTGTGAGAAGACAAGGATACTGATCACATTTACACTACAGGTTTAATGAGATGACCTTTTTAACAGAAACTACTTATAAACCCTTCAGAATTCGTGTTTATAGAGCTCAGAACACTAAGTGAGTTAGATTAAAACTCTTGGAATTCAAAAGAATGGTACGTGAAGTTGTATGAAAAAAGGAATGAAATGCTAGGATTACATGGAAATAGAGCCTTCATGCCTTCAGAGCAGTATTAAAACAGAAAATAGGTACCATCAACTGGGAGAGGATGAGGATACTCATTAAATGTACACTTCTGGTTTAATAAGATGGCATTTTTAAAGGGGAATCCCTAAAAACCCTCAACAATTCAAGTGTATAGAGCTCAGAACACTGAGTTAGATTAAAACTCTTAGAATTCAAAAAGAAGGACCTTGGAATTGTATAAAAAGGTGTATGAAACACTAGGATTACATGTAAATAGAGCCTTCATGCTTGTGGAGCAGTGTCCAACCTGAAAAAATCACGTCCAAAAGCTGTGAGAGGACGAGGATACTGATCACATTTACACTTCCGGTTTAATAAGATGGGTCATTATTCAAGCAGAAAACTCACGTTACAACATCTGTGAAAGGGCCAGAATAGTGATTACATATATATTTCTGGTTTAATGAGATGGCATTTTTAAAGGAACCTGCTTCCAATCCTTAAGAATTCAACTGTAGAGTTCAGAACACTTTGAGAGTTAGAATAAAACTCTTAGAATTCAAAATGATCTAATCAGGAATTGAATAAAATGTGTATGAAATGCTAGGAGTACAAGTAAATAGAGCCTTCATGCTTCGGGCCATTATTCAAGCAGAAAACTCATGTTACAACCTCTGTGAAAGGGCAAGGATAGTGATTACATTTATACTTCCGGTATAATGAGATTGTGTATTTAAAGGAACCTGCTTCCAACCCTTAAGAATTCAAGTGTACAGAGCTTGGAACACTATGAGAGTTAGATTAAAACTCTTTGAATTCAAAAGGATCGAACCTGGAATTGTATAAAATGTGTATGAAACGCTAGGTGTACAAGTTAATAGAGCCTTCATGTCTGGGGTCACTGTACAACCTGAAAACTCAAGTTCAAACATCTTAGAAAGGGCAAGGATAGTGATGACATGTATACTTCCATTATAATGAGATGGCGTTTTTAAAGAAACCTTCTATTGGGAACCAAGATGGCAGCATAGGTTAACGCCGGAGTTTGCTGCCTCGAACAACCACTTCAAAAGTGAAACTAAAAGACGGAACGGACATCACCCAGAACCACAGGAATGCTGGCTGAGTGGAAGTCCTACAACTAGGAGGAAAGAGTAACGCATACGGACACTCAGAGGAGGCGCAGTGCTGAAGTCAAATTCTGAGGTGTGGAGTGCGTGGAGCAGGCTGGCGGCGGAGGGCGCGGTTGGCGTTTTCAATCAGGAGGGAGTCGCAGACTCTGAGCTCCAGATCCGGGCGAGTCGCTAGGGACCGAGACTCAAACAGGAGAAGCGGGACTGTCTGGCTTCAGTCAGAGCAAGTGCAGCTTTCTCTCCGAGGTTTGCAGCGGTTGCTGGGACTCAGAGGGGCAGAGCCCCTGGGGACAGGACTGAGA
>NW_006291528.1:9868-10423 GCF_000327345.1 Myotis davidii
GGCGGGGGTGGGGCGGGAACTGGGAGGAGGGGGTTATGGGGGGGAAAAAGAGGAACAAATGTAATAATCTGAACAATAAAGATTTAAAAAAATACAAAAAAAAATAAAGAAACCTTCTTCCATACTTTAAGAATTCAAATGTGTAGAGCTCAGAACACTATGACAGTTGGAATAAAACTCTTAGGATTCAAAAGGATTGAACCTGGAATTGTATAAAATGTGTATGAAATGCTAGGAGTACAAGTAAATAGAGCCTTCATGTCTCAGGTCACTATTGAACCTGAAAACTCAGGTTCACACGTCTATGAAAAGGCGAGGATAATGATTACATGTACACTTCCTGATTAATAAGATGGCATTTTTAAGGGAACCTGCTTTCAATCCTTAAGAATTCAAGTGTATAGAGCTCAGAACAACAAGAGTATTAGATTAAAACTCTTAATATTAAAAAGGATCGAACTGGGAATTGTATAAAATGTGCATGATATGCTAGGAGTACTGGTAAATAGAGCCTTCATGTCCTGGGTCATTATTCAAGCAGAAAACTCACGTTAC
>NW_006291529.1:0-898 GCF_000327345.1 Myotis davidii
TTCTTTCTCGGGATTGCTGCAGCTATTCAGGGTTTTTTCGTTTGTTTGTTTGTTTTGTTATCCCAGATGAATTTTTGGACAGTTTGTTCTAGGTCTGTGAAATATGCCATTGGTATTTTAATGGGGAGTGTATTGAATCTATAGATTGCTTTGGGTATTATGGACATTTTAATGATGTTGATTCTTCCAGTCCAAGAACACAGTATGTTCTTCCATTTGTTTATGTCTTTATCTCTTTTTTCAATGTCCTGTAGTTTTCTGAGTACAGGTCTTTTACCTCCTTAGTTAAGTTTATTTCTAGATTTTTTTTTTTGTGCCATGGTAAATGGGATTGCTTTTTTAAATCTCTCTTTCTGTGATTTCACTGTTGGTGTATAAAAATGCCATCAATTTTTTTTGCATTGATTTTGTATCCTGCTACATTTCCGAATTCACTTATTAAGTCTAATAATTTTTTAATGGGGTTTTCAGGGTTTTCTATGTACAACATCATGTCATCTGCAAATAATGACAATTTTAGTTTTTCTTTTCCAATTTGGATGTCTTTTATTTATTCTTCTTGTCTGATTGCATTGTCTAGCACTTCCAGTACTATAGCGAGCAGGCGTCATTAAAGTGAGCATCCCTATCTGGTTCCTGTTCTTAAGGGAAATGGTTTTAAATTCTACCCATTGAGTATTATGTTGGTTGTAGGTTTGTCATATAAGGCTTTTATTATGTTGAGGTATGATCCCACTTTGCTGAGCGTTTTTATCAGAAAAGGGTGTTGGACTTTGTCAAATCCCTTTTCTGCATCAATTGATATGATTATGTGATTTTTGTCTCTCAATTTGTTTATGTGATAATCACTTTTGTTTATTTTTTTAATTATTATTTTTTTAAAATATGTTTTATTGAT
>NW_006291530.1:0-961 GCF_000327345.1 Myotis davidii
TAAAAATATATATATATAAATTTTTTAAAAAGCTGTGGTTCATTTGTACCATGGAATACTATGCAGCAGTAAAAAGGAAGACTCTCTTACCCTTTCAGACAACATAGAGGGATTTGGAGAGTATGCTAAGCAAAATGCCAGTCAGTAAAAGACAATTATCACATGGTCTCACTCATATGAGCAATCTAAAGAAAAAATAAACTGATGGGAAAAATAGATCCAGAGACATAGAAGCATGGAATAGAATGTTGAATCTCAGAAGAAAGGCAGTGGTGAGTGGGTGGGAAAAGACTAATTGAAGTATATGGATACTCCAGGACATGGACAGTGGTGAGGTAAAGGCCTGGGGTGGGGAGCAGGTGCAGGGAGGAGGGTGTCAGTAGGAGAAAAATGGGACATCTGAAATACTTTCAACAATAAAGATAGATAGATAGGTAGATAGATGATAGATAGATAGATAGATGTATAGATAGATAGATAGATAGATAGATAGATGATACAGAGTTCCAGTTTGGGAAGATGTAACAGTTTTGGAGATGGATGGTGGTGATGGTTGCACAATAATGTGAATGTACTTAATAGCTACTGAACTATGCACTTGTAAATGGCTCAAATGGTAAATTTTATGTTATGTATATTTTACCACAATAAAAAAGAAAAGAGGATTTCTTTCTTTTTTTAAAAAATATATTTTATTGATTTTTCACAGAGAGGACGGGAGAGGGACAGAGAGCCAGAAACATCGATGAGAGAGAAACATCGACCAGCTGCCTCCTGCACAACCCCTACTGGGAATGTGCCCGCAAACAAGGTACATGACCTTGACTGGAATCGAACCTAGGACATTTCAGTCCCCAGGCCGACGCTCTATCAACTGAGCCAAACCGGTTAGGGCAGTCTCCATATATCTTGTTGCTCTCCCATCTCCTCCTCTTGATTCCTACCTCCTCTGCTCCATGCA
>NW_006291530.1:2687-4477 GCF_000327345.1 Myotis davidii
CAGGCACCATGATATAGCAAAATCGCGAATCTTCAATGCATATATAAAGAAATATACGGTAACCCGAATTTACCACACTCGCAAAATCGCACACAGCCAACCATACACCTAGTATGGTATCGCGATTCGCGATTTTGCGCTATCATACTGGGTGTATGATCGGCTGTGTGCGATTTTGCGAGTGTGGTAAAATCGCATAACAGCAAAATCGCATAACAGCCGAGCATACACCCAGCAGCGCTGCGCTGCTGAGAACGGTATGTGGAATGAAGTGGGCGGGCATCGGGAGGCCACTATGGCACGGGGCAAGCACTATGGGCAGTCTATCTGAAGTGTACCTGGCGTATAAGACGACCCCCCACTTGGAGGCATATTTTTCAGGGCCAAAAAATCGTCTTATACGCCGGCAAATACGGTAATATAAAATATATACATGCATTTTAGTGTGAAATCTCATTTCTGGGAATCTATCCTATAAATATAAAAGTATACATACAAAGGTGTTCTTTAAAGCACTCACGATAGTTAATACTGAATGCCCATCAAGAGAGTAATTCTTCAAGCTATCAAAGAGAGCAGTTAAATCTCCATTTATGAATCTGAAAATATTACCATCATGTGGGGTTTTTTAATGAGAAGAAGGAAAAGAGAGAGAGAGAAGAGAGAGAGAGAAACATCAATTGGTTGCATTCTATATACCTGGACCGGGGATCAAATTGATAACCTGGGTATGTGCCCTGACTGGGAATCAAGCCCAAAACCTTTCAGTGTCTGTGCAATGCTCCAGCCAACTGTTCCACACCAGCCTGGGCCATATATTGTTAACTGTGGGAAATAAAATGTAGAGTGTGACTCATTTTTGTGGAAGAAGTAGCTCAAACCATATGAAGCAATCCTATTAACAGAAAGGAGTGGGCAAGCGGAAATAGTAGATATTGACATTGGTTATCTGTCTTGAAATGGGGATGTGGATAGAAAACAAAAGGGAGAAAAGGAATACATTACGTACTCTAGATGCATGGACACCAAAAGTCCTATTACAGGAAACACTCTAACTATCCCTGACCACTGGAATGTCTCACAAGAAGGGCCTTCTGTGCTGCCAGTGTGGCTCAGTGGTTGAGCATGGACCTGTGAACCAAGAGGTCACCTTTTTTTTAATATATTTTATTGATTTTTTACAGAGAGGATGGGAGAGGGATAGAGAGTTAGAAACATCGATGAGAGAGAAACATCGATCAGCTGCCTCCTGCACACATTCTACTGGGGATGTGCCCGCAACCCAGGTACATGCCCTTGACCAGAATCGAACCTGGGCCTTTCAGTCCGCAGGCTAACGCTGAGCCAAACCGGTTAAGGCAGGAGGTCACCTTTTGATTACCATCAGGGTACATGCCAGGTCTATAGGCTCAATCCCCAGTAGGGGTATGCAGGAGACAGCTAATGGATGATTCTCTCTCATCACTGATGTTTCTATCTCTCTCTCCCTCTCCCTTTCTCTCTCTGAAATCAACAGAAAGTATATTTACCCCTAGCCAGTTTGGCTCAGTGGATAGAGCGTCAACCCTCGGACTGAAGGGACTCTGGTTCGATTCCCAACAAGGACACCTATCTCCATTGCAGGCTCTAGTCAGGTCCCAGTCCAGCCAGGTGCCTGTGGGAGGCAATCAATCAATGTGTTTCTCTCTCCCCTTCCAATCTTGCTAAAAAGCAATGGAAAAAATATCCTCACCCTTTGGGTGAGGATTGAAAAAAAAAAGAAGTAATATAAAGTACCTTATTTTACAGAG
>NW_006291530.1:5012-8095 GCF_000327345.1 Myotis davidii
CGGGCGGGATGCTGGAGGCTAGGAGCCAGTGATGGACATCCGTGCTGGAACTGTGAGAAGGGACGCCAGCATCTGGGTGGGTGAGAGGTTCAGAGTCAGAGCCCGGCTGGGTTCAACCCCGCTCTCCCTGTCCGCGACTGTGGTCGGCACAGCCTCCACTACTTCCCTAATTGATGCCCGGCCAGTATCACTCTGGGATCAGTGGTCAAAGGGAAGGTCCTCTGAGAGAGCGCAGGCGCGGTGAGAGCTCAGTTTATGGACAGGGTAGTGATGATGCTCAGTCCTCAATAATTAAAAAAAAAAAACAACACTCAGGGCCTCACCCCGCGCTCCAGGTCTACCGGGTTCTGTCCCCACAGGTGGAGGAGTTCGAACAGGACGTTCCCCAGGACTTGGGGCCACTGCAGTTGGTGAAGTTGCGCAAACACCACTCCCTGGTGGACGACGCCTGGTTCTGCGACCGCATCACCGTGCAGGGCCCAGGAGCCTTAGAGGAGGCCGCCTTCCCCTGCTACCGCTGGGTGCAGGGCCAGGGCGTGCTGACCCTGCCCGAGGGCACTGGTGAGGGGCCGCCTCAGGGAAGTGGGTGTGGAGCCCAGGGAGTAGTGGAGGTGGAGGGAAACAGGGATATCACTGAGGAAGGCCCTAGGGATTGAGAAAGTACATACTCAGTAGGTTAAAGGTGGACAAGACAGGAAAATAGGAAAAAGTTAAACATAATTACAAAGGCTGGAAGTGGGACTGGACTGGGAAATGAGTGATGTGTAGATCCTACCTCCCAAAAAGGTGAGCAAGGCAATGGGAGGTGCAGCCACACTGGGAAACAGAAGAGCCAAAGTAAAGTGGAAAGGATCTCCGTGTGACTGGGAATAATTTAGGGCAGGGACAGGTAAGGCTAGCACATGTGACCCCTGAGAGAAGGCAGGGAAAGGAAGCAATACATGATATGATGTGGAGAGCTGGTTTGTGAAGAGTTGTGTTCCATGTTCTCATGAAAGAAAACTGTGAGGGCAGGGAGCGAACTGCCTGGGGGGTGGGGGTGGATATGAATGAGGACAGCAAACAGAGAATCCGTTACCTTAGGGAAAAAGTACAAGAGACAATTGAGGGAAATGACAGGTAAGACTGGAAACCTGAACTAAATGTCTTTGAGGCACAAGTAAGTATAAGTACTGACGAGGGCAGGATTAAGCCAGGTTACCAACTATAAACTATGTGATATTGAGGACAGGTGAGATGAAACTAGGTAAAGTAGCAACATGGATTCATTGCTCGGTTTGGCGCACATAGAATACCTTATCCCAGGGAACAGGTGACAGTGGAAGTAAGCTGAGGTCAGAGGAGGTAAGTGTACTTTACTTGAAATATGTCATTTTGGAGAACAGCTTAAGGTGTGGACAGGAAAGAACCAGGCCAGGGGAAATTAACAAAGGAATATGGAGTAATGTAGGATAAGTATGGACATTTCAGCTGATTAAGAATGAAATTTATAGATACTGTGATGAAGAACAGGGATAGATAGGAAAATTTTAGTTAAGGTTTACAATAGGGTGTCAAAAATTGGATTTTCCTCTCAGAAAATATATGAGATTGAAGATTGGTGAAATTAAGAAAAGGGAGTGGGGACGTGTGAATGACTAGGGAACTAAGCAGAGGAGACAGGGACAGAGAAAAAATCAAAAGAGTATGATACCATACAGTTAAGAAATAGGAGATTGTGATCCCACTTCCAGGAGTATATCCTAAGAAGCCCTAAACACCAATCAGAAAGAATATATGCACCCCTATGTTCATTGCAGCATTATTTACAATGCCTAAGATCTGGAAATAGCTCAAGTGCCCATCATTAGATGAGTGGATAAAAAAGCTGTGGTATATTTACACAATGGAATAATATGCAGCTGCAAACAATAAGGATTTCTTACCCTTTACAACAGCATGGATTGACCTGAAGAATATTATGCTGAGTGAAATAAAGCCAGTCAAGAAAGACAAGTATCATATAATCTCACTCATAAGTGGAATCTAATGAACACAATAAATTGATGAACAAAATAGATCCAGAGACATAGAAGCATGGAGCAGACTGGCATACTCAGAGGTGGGGTGGGGAGTGAGGGGAGATGGGAAGAGATTAAAACCAAATAACTTGTAAATATACATGCACGCGTAACTATGGGTACAGCCAATAGTGTGGTGAAAGCCCCTCCATTAACCTTTGTCCCCATATCCTAGCTGGGCCACCTGGAAGGAAGGGTTACCCATGACAATTGCTGCAGGCAGTTTAGATGATCTGCCTCCAAATATGAGATTCCATGAGCAGAAGAGGCTGGATTTTGAGTGGACAGTGATTGCAGGGTGAGGAAATGGTCAGAGTGGAGTGGGGCTGGTGGATCCAGGAACAGGTAGGATTTGGTAAATTGGTGGTTTCATCTTTGATATCTGCTCTAGACATATGGAGATGGTCCTCAAATATGTTTACACCCTCCCAAGCCCCTGGAAACGCCTGGAAGATTTTGATCAGATCTTCTGGGGACAAAAGACTGCCATGGCTGGTCAGTGGTTTTCCCAGGTCCCTATCAATGAGGTATGTGTCACACTCCATAGTCCCCAAAACTTCTTGCCAAAAAAGAACTTACACCTGGAGATCTCACAACAGCCTCATGAATGAAAATATATGGGCTGGGTATGGAGGAGTCATGAGACTTAATCCCTGTAGTAGAGTCTGAAGGAGAGAAACATCAGGTTGTGGTGAATATCCTCCTCCTAACCTCCACTCTGACCCCACAGAGAAGGTTCGCCGGCGCTGGCAGGATGATGAGCTTTTTGGCTACCAGTTCCTCAATGGCGCCAACCCCATGGTGTTGAGACGCTCCACCTCTCTGCCCTCCCGGCTGGTGCTGCCCGCGGGGATGGAGGAGCTTCGGGCCCAGCTGGAGAAAGAACTCCAGGTACAGCCTCCAGCCCATGATTGTCTTCTCCTTGTCTGTGAGAGGAGTAAAGGTGGTGAAGGGGAGGGACCAAAGTTGAATCTGGAAAGGGAGGCTGTGGTAACCCACTGTCCCTGGGTGTAGAGTCCTCTG
>NW_006291530.1:8106-13046 GCF_000327345.1 Myotis davidii
GAAAAGCATCAATGCTTGATACAGCCCATAAAGCAGACCATTAGGAGATATTAGGCAAAGGAACTTGGGCAACTTAACAAGGGAAGCGTTTGGCATACCTGTGGTACAGAATCAACAGGCATACAGTACCTAGTTCTGAAACTACCTCTGACATAGACAAGCCACATGTCTCTAGGGAAGACTCTTTTCATGGGGTCTTAGCCCTCCCTGTAAAATGAGAGAACTTGAACTTGATGCTCTAGTGCTTCCTTCACATCTGCCACTGGGACTCTGGGACTGATGTAAGATAATGACAAGAAAAGAGAGTGAAAGTCTTTATGTTTCTTCTCATTTGCCTTGGCCCTGTGGAAGTATGCTTTCAACTAACCGTGGGTATGGTATTACACTTTTTAGAAAGGTTCCCTGTTTGAGGCTGACTTCATCCTACTGGATGGGATCCCAGCCAATGTGATCCAAGGAGAGCAGCAGTACCTGGCTGCCCCCCTTGTCATGTTGAAGATGGAACCCAGTGGGAAGCTGCTACCCATGGTCATCCAGGTGAGGCACCTGGGGCATCCTCCTCCCAACACTGCTCTGTGTTCATCCCCAACCTCTGCCAAAGGACATAGACAGCAGGCTCTGGTCACCCACCCCTGCCTCATTCAGTGACACCTGTCCTTGTATCCAATATCTCCTTTCTACCTGACAGCCTACTTACTACTCACCTGGAATTGCCTTTCTGAGAGTCAGAATGCTTTTCGCTCTCACCATAAGGTTACTTAATCTCTTTTTGACCTATGTTTCTGTGGAATACTCCTTCTTTCTTAGACATATTTTCTCCCTTGGTTTTCATGTGTTTTCACTCTTACTGTTCTCATCAATCAATTCATAAGAACTGTCAGTTATCTCACATGTCCAACTTCTTTCGATTCTACCATCCTAACTCACACCCTCATCACGTTTCTCTCAATCATACTGCATTCCCTCTTTCCAATTCCTCCTGCTTTGAACCTGACCATCATGGCACTGTCACGTCCCCACAGCACTTAAGAGGGTGAGTGGAGGGGCCTTCATTCCTCCTCCTATATTATAATCCCTGGGAGACAATAATCTTAGTCACCAGTGTTTCCCCCAGAATAATAAGCATAGTTTCTAACAGGATGAAGCCAATGAATGCTTAGTTCCTCTTTGTTTCAGATCCAGCCTCCCAGCGCCAGCTGCCCCACCCCACCACTGTTCCTACCTTCAGATCCTCCACTTGCCTGGCTCCTGGCAAAGACCTGGGTCCGAAGTTCAGATTTCCTTGTTCATGAGACCCAGTATCACTTGCTGAACATTCATATGCTGGGTGAGGTCATTGCTGTGGCCACCATGAGGTGCCTCCCAGGACTGCACCCTGTCTTCAAGGTACATCCTCTACCCTCCATGTCCCATCTCCCTCACATCCCAGAGGAAGGAAACAATGCAACAATTCTCTAGGATTTAGAAAGCATAAGCCACTTGTTTGGAAGGAAGTTAAGAAAGTTTCTTCTAATTGAATGAGTGTCCATGTTATTGGAATAAAAATTCTTTATAGCAATTTGTGAACAGAAAAGAGGAAATTATTGTGTCAGGACCTTGCCCTTGTGGTTTTACTTCTAATGTTTAAATTATTTAATTTTGAGATAATCATAGATTCTTATGCAATTTGAATAAATAATACAGAGAGATGCCATCTATTGTATTAAATCAAGTAACTTAGCAAATATTCAGCACTTATTCTACAGCAGCTCTGATATTCTCCAGCAGAGTTTGCTGTAGAGCAAGGATATAATTTGATAAACAAAAGTATTAATTTGTTTTCACAGAGCTAGCATTTAACTAGCAAGAAAATGATACACATAAAAAAATAACCAGAGAACAGAATCTGGATATAAAGTTGAAATCAAGACAGAGAACAATAAACACTATATTTTTGATGGAGAATGTTCCACCACAGCTTAGGATTCATTAAGTAGAAGGCGAAAGGGATAAAAGACCAGCCCAAGAGGTTATTTAACCTGCCCAATAAGAGGTGCATGACATGGTAGTTAGATCAATGGAAAGGAAAATGCAAGGACCTTGTGATGAGAGGAAAGAGTAGTTGCACCATGCCTGGGTACAAGATTGGAGAGAAAGCTCAGAGGTCTGAGCTTCTGCAACAACTAGGAGCCCTCCTATTCAATACAGTTGTATTGATCCAAAAATATTGTAATTTTATAAAATAGTGAGCCTAGAATCTATTGCTAACCAGAAGATATCAAAAATAGCCATGTGCTTGTTTTAAAAACATTCTTGAAATCTTGATGACACCAGCAGTAGGAGCAAAAATCGTACAAGCTTATGAACCAGAACAATTGTCAGAAACAATACAGTCAGCAGAAGCCCATTTTCAAGTCAAAGATGATATGTTCACTTTTAGGTACATGGAGTTTGAAGTGGTAGCAAGATATGTGAGTGCATGCTGGGTAGAATGTCTGAATTGTGTTTCTTCCAGGAGTCCCAATCTTCACCTCCAAACCTGTCCATTGGTAGCAGTGACCCCTTTGGGTCCTGGGGTAGCATAGACAAAATAGACCTTAACAGAACTCCGTGATGTTGGAGTTCATTGACTTTACGATGCTTTTTCATCACCATTTTCTGTATATCTCAGAGATTGAAAGTTCCTACCAGATGTGCGCTCAGGGCCCTCATCTCTAAATGGGGATAATGGGCACTCTATCATGGAGTTGATTAACAGCGTTACATAAACTAAATGCAACCAAAAAAAATAGTAGTTCTTGCTATTATGATTAGTTCTTTGTCTTCTGGTTTCTTCCCTCCTCATGTAGACATTGCGTTTCCTATGACGCTCAGCATCTTTAATGGTCTTTCTGGGGGTTCAGACCAATGTGAGTTGCTTTGTTATGTTGATACCAATGATATCAGTTGGGTTCTTCCCTCTCTGCAGCATCACCAACTCACATAAATGCCAATATTGCATGAATCCTCCATCTCAGGTTAAAGAAGAAATTGTCTAAAACAAACTGAAATACACAAGAGGATCAGATGGCCGTTTCGAAGAGCAAAGGGAAAGCAGGAGAGAGAGCCCTAACTGTGCCTAATTGGAGGTGGGAGGAGATTTGGCAACAAATTTTTGCTGTTAAAGAGGGTAGATCAATATTGGTCCTTAAATTCTGACTGAAAGTACCCTACCCATACCAATCCCTGAAATTTTAAAAATGCATACTAAAAGAACTAGAGGTTGGAGGAGCAGCTTTGAAAATTAGTAGAAAGGCAAGTTTAAGCTGTAAGGATGTGTATGCTAGAAAAATTATTTTAAAATATCAAAAGTTAAAGGACTGATTCTCAAAGGACACCTATACTCAAGGTAAGAATAATAAAAGTAATGATAAGAGCTACTATTAAAGGATGTCTGTGTGATAGGCAATATACTGAACACTCTCATACATTATACATATGTTATACGTATAAGGATCACTACAGCACCGCGTGATGAGACCCTATTGTCATCCCATGTAAAGAGATAAAGAGACGGGTGCTTAGAGGGCTTATTATCTTGGTCAAGTATTAAAATAAGTGGTGAAGATTAAAATCCTGGTCAGTCAGACTCCAAAGTTCAACTCACAGAGCAATGGGAGAACATGAGACTAAGAGATCAGAGATGGCAGAGACTGTCCGGCAAAGGCACTAGCAGGTAGGAAAGCATCAAGAGGGAGAGAAAGCCAAGAATGTTGTACATAAACCACCCCCTCCAACCTTCTCCATCCAGCTCCTGATCCCACACACCCGCTACACCATGGACATCAACACAAGGGCACGGAACCAACTCATCTCAGATGGAGGAATATTTGATAAGGTAAGGAGGTGGATTGTGGGACCACCTACTCACCCAAGTCTGCATAACGTCCTGTCACTTTCAACATTCCAAATGCCCCTGTGTGACTGTTCTGACCCTTTAACCCAGGAGCCTTGTCCCTTTATGCCAATGTCTTTGAATCTGAAAAGGCCACACCTGACCAGTTTATATAGTATGCCATGTTCTCCAGCTCCGTTTGTCCCCTCAAGTCCTCTCATTTCTATTGTCACAGGGATGGAGCACCGGTGGAGGGGGCCATGTGCAGGTGATGCGTCGGGCCATGGCTCAGCTGACCTACCGCTCCTTCTGTCCTCCTGACGATCTGGCTGACCGGGGCCTGCTGGGAATCCCAAGTGCCCTCTATGCCCATGATGCTTTACGGCTCTGGGAGATCATTGCTCGGTGGGTGAGACTTGGAGAAATAAAAGGTATTAGGAACAGTGAGAATAGGGCTTTAACCTGAGGTCAGCATGAGGCCAAAGGAATGAAATAAGAAAGTTCAGAGAGGAGAAGCAAAGGAGTCAATTGAGAAGAGATAAGGAACAGTGAGGAGATGGTGGGTAGGGTCTGAGGATGGGAAGGTTGAAATAAACAGTATAAGTAGGCAGACTTGTGTGGGTGAGTGAAACCATGTGATCTGGTGGAATCAGGGATTTTGTTATGAAGAGTGACTATAAACCATGTGTTTGGAATTCTTTTTCTTTATTATTTACTATATTTGTACCGATTTCAGAGGGGAAGGGAGAGGGAGAAAGAAAGAAACATCAATGATGAGAGAATCATTGATTGGCTGCCGCCTGCTAGCCCCTCCTGGGGATCTAGCCAGAAACTCAGGCATGTGCCCCAACTGGGAATTGAACTGTGACCTCCTGGTTCATAGGTCCACACTCAACCCCTGAGCCTCATTGGCCAGGCAGAATTCTTAAAACCAATGTCACACATTTCCTTCTTTTCTAACTAGTGTGTAGAAAGAGCTCCGGGATGTCCCAAAAGGCAAATCTTGTCAGATCTGTTCCCAGGTACAGTGAGATTCAGCTTGATAGAGTCCACAGAAAAGGAGTAGCAGCCAGAGGCTAGGCAGGGG
>NW_006291530.1:13174-20326 GCF_000327345.1 Myotis davidii
GAATCATAATGTAAATATCTGATATGCAGGATGGTCTTAGGCAACCCCTGTGAAAGGGTCATTCAACCGCCAAAGGGGTCGCGACCCACAGGTTGAGAACCGCTGCCTTAGGCCCTCTGACCAGAAGCCTTTTTCAGCTTTGCTCTTCTGGGAACATGACCCCAACCCCTCATCAGTCCCTATCCCTCCACACATGGAGCATCTTATTCCCATTCCCACTTCTTAAGTCTCGGGACAATTCTAGAAACCCAAGGATTGTCCTCTTCAGAGATCCCATGCCTTTTCTTAGATGCCTCTAACCTGCCATAGGGACTAATAAGGCCAGAACCATAGTCAATAGGGAGTCTGCCCAGGCCCTGCCAGGTTCTCTTCTAATTATTGCCTATTTTCCTACTTAAGGACAGAATAAGGAGATTATTCCCATCAAGGCCCATGAAATCCCACCCTAGCTTTTCCTCCCCTTTCCTTCTTGCTACCGTCTGACACTCTCAGAGGATCCAGACATCCTGCATGCCTGCCAAGTGCAGGGCCATTTCTAGATGTAGTCTCAATACTGGATATATTTTAACTTAAACCCAAACTCAGTACCATGATCCTTGGGACCAAGCTTCTTAGGCAAAAGTGCCCTCCTACCAGTGATCTACCTTCAAGTCCTCTACCCCATTAAAAACAATTTTTTTATTCATTGATTTGAGAAGGGTGAGAGAGAGAGAGAGATAGAAACATCAATTATGAGAGAGAATCATTGATCAGCTACTTCCTGCATGCCTCACAATGGGGATCACCTGGCAACCCTGCACATGCCCTGAACAGAATCTAACCATGACCAGGTTTATAGGTCAATGCTCAACCACTGAGCCATGCCTCACACGGGACTCTACCCCATTTTTTAATCCATAACAAAGAAATTGCCTTTCTTGAGCTCTTCCTAGATTCATATTCCTCTCTCTAGTACACATAGGCCAGCTGGAACTGTTTTGAATCATCCTTTATCTCCTTCCTCCTTCACTCTTCACACCAATACCTTGAATCCCTTCACCCTCCATGTAATAACTATAGCCAACAGCTAAGAGCTATTTCTTATAATCAGGCCCTGAGAATGCACACTTCATTAAACCACATCCCTACCAGGGAGTGGAGTCATATCTCAAAGTATCTGGGACTGTACCTTCTCCATTCATCCCTTCATGACCAAAATCTCTATAGTAGATCTTATATCTGTCAACCAGGCTCCACATGATCCAAGAGACCCTTCTCATTCTCTTCCGTGCTTCTCCCCATGAAATATCCACATCAGAGCACTTGTAACACTTATTTGATTATGAGCTTTAACTTCCTGCACCCACACTGTTCTCCCTCAGCTTCCATGGTTCTCTTTGTGCCATCATTCTCTCATCACCCTCATTAAAGGCAGTGCATTAAGATTTTCTCTTCCTAGACCAGGGGTGGGCAAACTTTTTGACTCGAGGGCCACCATGGGTTCTTAAACTGGACCGGAGGGCCGGAACAAAAGCATGGATGGAGTGTTTGTGTGAACTAATATAAATTCAAAGTAAACATCATTACATAAAAGGGTACGGTCTTTTTTTTAGTTTTAGTTTTATTCATTTCAAACGGGCCGGATCCGGCCCGCGGACCATAGTTTGCCCACGGCTGTCTTATACCTATGCCTTAAGAAAGCCATTTAATCTCTTTGACTTTTAATATCCTTTCTCTTAAGTGAATATAATTCTTGTCCCAAATGAAATAATGAATGTGAAAAGTAGAAACATGTGTAAAGCAATCAATTCTATATAATAAAGAGCTAATATGCTAATTAGACAGGACAGTGGAATGACCTTCCAGAACAACCAGTGGGCGGGGGGCAGGGCCAGTGAGCCTGCACACCAGGCCAGCAATAGTGGCCCCAGAGCTGCCCCTTCGGAAAAGGCGGTGGGAGAGGGGGCAGCATAGTCTGGTGCCTCCACAGAGGCAGGATGGGGCGGGACTACAACACCTCAACCTCACCTGGGCCCTCCCCACACCAGCCCGGCCCCCGATTGCCCCCATCCAGACCCCTCGCCACCAGTGGGCAGGGAGCAGGGACAGCACTAAGGAGCAGTGAGCCAGCTTCTGGTTGAACAGCACTCCCACCCCCGCACCCAGGCTCACAGCTGGCAAGTGCAGCAGTGATGGCAGGAGCCTCTCCTGCCTCTGCAGCAGCAGCGCTACGAATGTCCAACTGATGGCTCCTGGACTGCAAGAGGGCACAGGCCAGGCTGAGGGACCCCTCCCCCCCCACCCTGCACGAATTTTGTGCCCTGGGCCTCTAGTGTAAAAATATTGTGATCATATGCCGCATTCCAAAAACTTACCTCCCCAATTTAATCTGCAAGTGTAAACTCCCCGAGCAGCATCTCAACTGTAAATTGAATGGAACAGGACAGTGAATTGATGCTGTTCCAGCTCCAACATCAGTCTATGACTTCTCTTTTTTTCTGCATTATAGCCCAGATACCTGAATCTACTTTCTGGAAATAGGGGAGCAACCTCGGTTTTCTTAACTGTTTTGCGGGAGAGTGAAAATTGTATTAAAATAAAATAAACCTAGAGATAAGTTAATATTATATATCATTGGCCTACAACTTGAACTTTTAGTGAGGTGACATACCTATCAAAGAACAAACAGCTCCCCAAGAAACCCCTTGCCCATCCAAAGTTAACCACTTCATACTGTGCAGGTTTTGCCTGTTTGAACTTTACACAAATGAAAACACAAAAATGCACTCATTAATGTCTCAAAATACATTTTAAAATTACCCATGCTGTTATGAAATGGAGGGTGTGGTTCATTGTTCTCATTGTATATTATTCCACTTTGTGAATATGATGGACTTTATTTTTTCCTTTCTCCCATTGACGGGTATTTGGTTTGTTTCCATTTTGAGGCGATTAATGTCATTGCTGCTGTGAACAATGTCATGTGTACAATTCTGTTGGGTATGTATCTAGAAGTGAAATTAATGGTCATAGGATATGGGTATGTACAGTTTTCTGACTGTTTTCCAATGTGCTTGTAAACATTTACTCGCCCTCCACAGAGTATGAGATATAGTCAGTATCTTCTCAAAAATTTGAAAAAATACTTTGGTCACATTGTGAATATGTTGTATTTTCACATTTGAGTTTAAGTTGTATTCTCCCAGTGACTGGTAGAACCGAGGAACTTGTCCTGGGTTTAGTAGCCACAGGGATATCCTCCTTTGTGTGGAGCCTGGTCCTCTTTTGTACCATTTTATTTTGGGTTGTCTACCTCTCTCCTGTTACTTTTAACCACTTTTCGAACACTGGATATTTGACCAACCAGCCTCTCGGCCCTGCCCACTCCCCACCTTATAAACATACCTACAAGCTGAGGGGCTTTGCGTGAACTGTCCCTTTATAAGGTAACTATTATTATCTCTATTTTCATAGTAAAATAAAAAGAAACAGAGAAGCTAAGCAGCTGGTCCAAGGTAATGCAGTTAGTCAGCAGCAAAGCAAGGACTGGTCTCTTGACTAAATTATTAACTACCCCCCTTTACATCGCCTATCTCCTTTTCCTGCCTTACTTATATTCTTATCACTATCTAACAAACTGTGTGTAATTTGACATAGTTATTCTGTTTATTATTATTATTTCCTATTACAGTCTGATTTGTCCACCACCATATTCCCAGTGCCTGTATAGTGTCTGGTACATAGTAGTTCATGACTTTTTGAATAAATGAATGAATGAACACTAATTCTAATATATGGACATGCCAAGATATCAGCATTTATTTCCTTATCTCCTTTGGAACTGCACTTTCTAAGCTTTGTTCTTTTCTCTAGGTTTCCCTGTGTCCTTCCAGTCTCGGGCTCAGCTCTGCCATTTCCTTACCATGTGCATCTACACATGCACTGCCCAGCATGCAGCAGTCAACCAGAGCCAGGTCTGGACAGCTGAAAGCCTGGGTCTGTGAGAGGAAGTGTCTGGTCTAGGGGACAGTTGAGGAACAGAGTTGGGGGCTAGGGTCCTGAATCAGAGTTTCTGAGTGATTGCAGATTATTCTTCTTCTAGTTGGACTGGTATTTCTGGGTCCCTAATGGGCCAAGCTCAATGCGGATGCCCCCACCCACCACCAAGGAAGATGTCACAATGGACACAGTGATGGGCTCATTACCGAATGTCTGGCAGACCAGTCTTCAAATGACTTCCATATGGCTCCTTTGCCATCCACAGCCAGACAAGGTGAGAGGGGACCTCTGGAATTCTGAGGGGACTGATGACTGACAAGGAGACTTTAGGGTGAGGGACTGGAGTTTGGGTCCCTTTTTCTTGGAACTAGAAGATGACTGATCCTTTCTTTCTGCTCCAGGTACCACTGGGGCATCATCAAGAAGAGTATTTCTCAGACCCTGAGCCCAAGGCTGTTTTAAGGCAGTTTCAGGCTGACCTGGACAACCTGGAAAAGGAAATTGTGGCCCGGAATGAGCAGCTAGACCTTCCCTATGAACACCTGAAGCCCAGCCTCATAGAGAACAGTATCACTATTTGAACCTAAATCATTCACCCTTTAAATACTAGAGGCCACCACCATAGTTAATATTTTCCACCTGATTTTTACTGTTTCCATGGATCTGAGTTGCTATGGTTCTATTTTCTCCTCTTGAGTTCCCTACCTAAATATCTCACCAACTTGAAATCAACTCCCTTAGAGAAATCAAATATCTACCCATGTAATGTTTTCTTTTCTCTGGAAATTTTGCCTTCTCCATTCATCAATAAATCATTATAACCCTAGCCGGTTTGGCTTAGTGGATAGAGCGTCAGCCTGTGGACTGAAGGGTCCTGGGTTCAATCCCGGTCAAGGGGACATACCTGGGTTGCAGGCTCAATCACCAATGGGGGCCTTGCAGGAGGCAGCCAATCAATGATTCTCTCTCATCATTGATGTTTCTATCTCTCTCTCCCTCTCCCTTTCTCTCTGAAATCAATAAAAAAAATATTTTAAAAAAATAAAAATAAATCATTATATAATGACATTACATTATCATTGACATAAGTGATTCAAAAATCTGTTTTAATGGTGTAGCTAATTTTTTAATACAGTGGAAGATAGAAGTCAATTCTATATCTTTTTTCTGCTCTGGATAATTTATCACAGCACTATTCATTGAAAAACCCATCCATCCCATTAATCTAGAACACTGACATAGATTAAGTTGCCATCTATGAATTAATTAGTTCTCAGCTGTCCAGTAGTTATAACCACACTCACATAACTGCTACAGCTTTATACTTAACACTAGAGGCCCAGTGCACGAATTTGTGCACCAATGGGATCCCTCCACCTGGCCTGCAGGATCAGGCTAAAACCAGCTCTCTGACATCCTCCAAAGAGTCCCGGATTGCAAGAAGGCACAAGCCAGGCCGAGGGACCCCACCAATGCACGATCGGGACCGGGGAGGGACACGGGAGTTTGGCCAGCCAGGTAGGGACCACGGGAGGGCTCCAGGGCACGTCCAGCCCATCTTGCTCAGTCCCGATTGGCCAGACCCCGGCAGCAAGCTAACCTACCGGTCAGAGGCCTGTCCCACGGTGGTCAGTGCACATCATAGTAACTGGTCGACCAGTCAACTGTTTGCCCCCTGGTGGTCAGTGCGCATCATAGTGAGCAGTCGGGTGGGAGGAGTAAATTAGCATATTACACTTTGATTAGTTGAATGGCCAACTGGAAGTCCAGACACTTAGCATATTCAGTTTTTATTATATAGGATAGCACTCTTATTCAACATAGCACTGGAAGTCCTAGCCACAGTGATCAGACAAGAAGAAGAAATAAAAGGCACCAAAGACATCCAAATTGGAAAGGAGTTAGTAAAACTCTCATTACTCACAGATGACATGATATTGTATGTAGAAAACTCTAAAGATTCCACCAAAAAACTACTAGATTTAATGAATGAATTTGGCATTGCAGCAAGATACAAAATTAACAAGCAGAAAATCAATGGCAGTTTTATCCACCAATAATGAATTCTCAGAAAGGGAATCTAAACAAACAATCCCATTTACCATTGCAAAAAAAAAAATTAAGATACTTAGGAATAAACTTAGCCAAGGAGGTAAAAGGCTTGTACTTGGAAATCTACAGGGCATTGAAAAAAGAGATAGAGGAAGATATAAACAAATGGAAGAATATACCATGTTCATGGATTGATAGAATTAACATCATTAAAATGTCCCTAAACAATACTACCCAAAACAATTTATAGATTCAATGAAATCTCTATTAAAATACCAACAACATATTTCACAGATATAGAACAAATACTCCAAAAATATATATGGAACAAAAAAAAAAAAGACCCCAAAGAACAGGCATATAGATCAATGAAACAGAACAGATTCCAGAAATTGCCCCAAGCCATTATGCTCAATAAATATTTGACAAAGGAAGCAACATCATACAATGGAGTCAAGACAATCTCTTCAATAAATAGTGTTGGCAACAAAATGAAATTAGACCAGCTTATACCATATACAAGAATAAACTTAAAACGGACAAAAGACTTAAATGTAAGTCATGAAACCATAAAAATCCTAGAAGAAACCACAGGCAGAAAAATCTCAGAAATCTCTTGTAGCAATATGTTTGCAGATACATCTCGTAAGGCAAGGAAAACTAAGGAGAACATAGACAAATGGACCACATCAACATAAAAAGCTTCTGCATAGCAAAAGAACTCCAAATAGCCCAACTATCATATAAAGAACAAATTGGATACCCACATTTTGTAATTACAAAAAATACTACAAAATTACAGTAGTCTAAATAGTGTGGTACTGAAATATAAACAGACATATAGCCCAATGGAGCACAATACCTTGCTCAGGAAGAAAATTTTATATATACAGATAGTCAAACAATTTTCAACAAGGACATCAAGACCATTCAATTGGGAAAGGGAGGTCTTTTCTTTTTTCTTTTTTTTTTCAAATTTATTGTGAAAAGTCATTTTTATTATTGGATGAGAGAACACTGACATATATTTGATATAATGTGGGGGAAGATATGACAGTTTTTTTAATTAATTAAATCTTTATTGTTCAGATTATTACATTTGTTCCTCTTTTTTCCCCCCAT
>NW_006291530.1:21775-37419 GCF_000327345.1 Myotis davidii
TGGTTCTGGATGATGTCTGTTCCGTCTTTTAGTTGTATTTTTGAAGTGGTTGTGCAAGGCAGCAAACTCCGGTGTTTACCTATGCTGCCATCTTGGTTTTCCGACAGTTTTTAAAGGCTCTGAATGTTCTTTAAATTTTTCTCCAAAGAACTAAAAATATTGTCAGAAACTTCCAAATATTTATCTGGAAACACCAAATATTTTTCAATTCTCCAATATTCACATTTCTTAACACATAAAGTTTTAACATTAATATGAAATTTGTTTTCTATTTTGTTATAATCTACTAGTGGCCTTCTGCACGAATCTGTGTGTGAGTAGCTCACTGCCGCTTGCCTCAGCTGGCCGCCCCCTCCCCCCAACTGCTGCTCATAGCCCTCGCCTACAAGTAGCTTGCTGCCCCCAGGAGGTCTTTTCAACAAATGGTGCTATCTAGGAAAACTGATACCCACATTTAAAGGAATGAAGTTGGACCTCGCCAGACACCATATACAAAATTGACTCAAAATGAATCGATGCCAAAATGTAAGAGGTAAAACTATAAAACACTTAGGGGAAAACTTTATGTCATTGGTTTGCAATTATTTCTTGTATATGATACCAAAAGTATAGGTAACAAATTTTTTTAAAAACATCAGTTTGACTACATAATTTTGACTACATCAAAATTTAAAACTTGTGTACATCAAGTACTAGCAAGTCACTAGCAAGAGAGTTGAGGCAATCCATAGAATGGAAGAAAATGTGTACCTGTCATATATCTAATAAGGTGTTAAATGTCAAATTAATAAAATACTCTTATAATTAGGAAAATACAAATGAAAACCATAATGAGATGTCATCTCACACCCATTAGGATGCCTACTATCAATAAAACAGAAAATAACAAGTGCTGACAAGGATGTGGAGAAATTAAAATCCCTGTGCACTGCTGCTGGGAACATAAAATGGTGCAGCCACTGTGGAAAACAGTGTGGTGGATCCTCAAAAAAATTTAAAAATCAATTATCATATGATCCAGTAATCCTGCTTCTGATATGTAAGCAAAAGAATTGAAAGCAGAAATGCAAATAGCTTTTGTACACTTATAATCACAGCAGTATTATTTACAATAGCCAAAAGGTGAAAGCAATCCAGTGTCCATCAGTAGTAGCTGAATGGATAAACAAAATGTGACATATACATAGGACAGAATATTATTCAGCCTTAAAAAGAAAGCAAATTCAGACACATGGTATAATATAGCTTAACCTTGAGGACATTTGGCTCAATATAATCAACCAGTTACAGGACAGATACTGCATGTTTCCATTAATATAAGGTACCTAGTGTTGCCAAATTTATGGAGATAGAAAGTACAATAGTGGTTGCTGGGGTCGGGTGGGAGGAGGAAATAGAGAGATTTTGTTTAATGGGAAAATCAACAAGTGTTCCTGACTCTTACCGAGTTACAGTAATGGAAGATGAAAAAATTCTTGAGAAGTATAGGTCCACTAATGTCAATATACTTAATGCCACTAAACTGTAAAAGAAAAAAATGGTTAAAATGGTAAGTTTTATGTTATGTTTATTTTACCACAAAAGAAAAAGCAAAACTTTCAGTACTTTATAAAGCAAAAATTATAGTCAAATAATAACTTGGACTAATGAACAAGAATTCAACATAAATAAAGAAGTGGTAAAAAAAGATCAATGAAAAAAGAAAACAGAAAAAGTATATATTTAATAACTCAGAAATAAAATGCTGTGTGTATGATTTGGCATAATTTTTTTTTCCGTTTGGTGTAATTATAATGAATCGGTATCATAGTGACTCCTATATACAACACTAAGACTTTAGAATTGTGTATCAGGTTCATATTTGCCAATTTTAAAAGATCATATCATATTTTGGTGTTTATTTTAAAAACATGTAACAGGGTAAAAGCCTAGACCCTGTGAAATACATCAGCACCAGAGCAATTTATTTCATGATTGTAGGTTGGGTGGTAGAAGGATGTATACTGTATATTCTCAGATTACTCTGCTAGGATTGGTTAGTCAAGGACGGGAAATAAAACAGCCCAGGATTTGGTGAGGCTGAAGGAGATGTGGTTTGTGGACATGCACTTCCTCTGCTCCCTGAACCCCAGGGGCTCCACATGAAACAGAAGAATGGCCAGAGTCAATGAACTATAACAGAACCTCTGCCAACAATGCAGCTAAAAGACAATATGTAAAACCATCACAGGCTTTAACAACCGTGATCACTAAGAAAAACAACCTTGGGATTTAAGAATCAATAGGCCATAAAGAAGCTTTAGGGGAAGGTTCAGTAGAAAACTAAGGCCAGAAGCCAACGCCCATAGGCTCAAATACAGAACGGGTGGTAATGATCTGAATCAACAAGTGTTCCTGACTCTTTCTGGGATCATCCATCAGCATTTCAGGTGACTTTGGACATCTCTTCATCTCTTTGAACCTGAACGTCTTTATATATAAGAAGTGGTACAGCAAGAAACCATCAACAAAATGTAAAGGGAGCCCATTTTATGTGTAAACATATCCACCAACGATATATCTGATGAGTTAATTTCCAAAATATATAAAGAACTTATACAATTCAACATTAATCCAATAAATAAATAAATATTAAAAAACAAAAATGGGCAAAGGACTTGAATAGATACTTTTCCAAAGAGGACATACAGATGGCCAACAGACATATGAAAAGACCCTGTGTTCATAGCAACATTGTTTACAAAAGCCAAGATCTGCAAATAGCGTAAGTGCCCATCAGTAGTTGGGTGGATAAAAAAGCTGGGGCACGTTTATGTAATGGAAATACTATGAGGCTGTAAAAAGAAAGGAACTCTTTTGCAACAGCATGGACGGATCTGGAGAGAATTATACTAAACAAAATAAGCCAGTCAGAGAAAGACAAATACCATGTGATCTCACTTACATGTAGAATCTAATGAACAAAATAAACCAATGGACAAAACACAACCAGACACATTTATAAATGGCACAGACTGACAGGTGTCAGAGGCAAGGTGGCGGGGCAGACAGGATGAGAGAAGGTGAAGAGAATAGCCAAAGAACACATATGCAGGGCCCATGGGCACAGACAGCAATGTGGTGAGGACCAGAGGGAGGGGAGGGCAGGGTCCAGGTGGAAGGTGGCACATGGGGAGATGGAATGGGGAACATCTGTAATAATGTCAACAATAAAAATAAAACATAATTTTGAAAAAGTGGTACAACAATAGCTACCTCTCTGACTTTTTGCAAGGATTACGTGAAAGGCATTTTATATTTTTGTTCCCCCAGAAAACTGAACATAGCCACTTTTTCTCTGAGAGTGTTGGTGGCACTTAAATCAAACAATTGGGAGAATCAATATCTACTTCTTTCTACTTACAACTGCCGAGAAAGAGGTGATGGCAAAGAATTGACCCTATTAATGGTCTTCCAAACTCTCTGCCTTTACTTTATGCTGCTCAAACAATAAATGGTCAAATTATTTGAATTCTTCTATAAAATAAAATGGGAGAATGTTTGCTTTCCAATGATAATTAAAATAGAAATGGGGGAAAGGGAAACATTGTGCGAGTGACTGGAAATAAAGAGAAGAGTGAGAGACCTGAGCCACATGGTGTGTGTGTGTGTGTGTGTGTGTGTGTGTTAGGGGAAGTACTGGGAATAAAGACAGTACAGGGAAATTCTATTGTCAGGAATAGCCATAAAACATTTAACAATATAAATGTCTTACAGTAAGTGCCATTATGCTGACTGTATTATTATATTATGTGATGAAATAATCCTTCACTCCATTATGCCAACTTTTAGAAAACTTGTGTTGTGTGACTGCATGAGCAACAACATTCTGGGAGGAATGGCTTTTAAGTCTGGGTCATCAGAGCAGAACAGAGACTAGCACCAGTAGGCAAGTAATGGGTAAAGTTGAGAAAGTAATGAGGGATAGATATCAGAACAAGAGTATAATGAATTGGTGAAAGGAGTAAGGAAAAAAGCCTCAGGGACACACACAACAGTATGGTGATTACCAGAGGGAAGGGGGGTAGGGGGGCAGGTGGAGGAGGGTCAACAGGGATAAATGGTGACAGAAGACTAGATTTGGATTTTGAGTGCACAATGCAATGTGCAGATGATGTACTAGTATTACAGAATTGCACACTTGAAACCTATATAATTTGATTGACCAATGTAAACCCATAAATTCAATTTTTTAAAAAAAGAGCTGGTGAAAATAAATGTAAACAGAGCTTGGAACTGTAAGCAGAGACACCTCCCCCCAAATCAGGTAGCGCTGCAGGCTAGGTGGACTCGATTCTCATTTGGAATTTAGCATTGCCTGTCCAAGAACTGAGAAGGTCGGTGCTGTCATTGTGGCTCACCTCTCGGGCTGTGATACCTGGGTCCCTGAGAAGTAAAGGACATCTAGGGTTAGGAAGAGGAGTGGGGTGAACATAGAAACTGTGAGATGGGACCCTCCTCAATATCCTTCCATGGAATTTTCTATGCTTGCCTTCCATTAGAAAGGAAGTCTCCCTGTCCATCCAACAGGAATTCTTGCATATATGGTTTGAATTTCATCCTCCCGCACCCATCATGTGGTCCCTTCTTCAGCTATGCCTTCTGTACCCTGCGTCTTAAATGTTCTCTCTCTACTAGTTCTTTACCATCCAAATATCCTCAAACCTATTCCATCCCAAAGGGAATTCCTGCCTTGACCTCTCACACTTCTTGCTGTATGCTCGCCCCTCTCTTCTCTATAAGACCACATGACCTCCTTATATTCATCTTCCCTAACATTCATTCATTGTTTTTTAATTGTAGGAATTTTGCTGTGATTTTATCAATCACAACACCATGTTCAAACATTCTACTGACACACAAAATTTGTAGTGAAAAGCAGCAGTGCCCTGCCAACTCCCAATCCCACAATCAATGTTATTTATGGCTCATGTGTTACAATTGTTTCTGAAGTCACTTGTATTTCATCTGTATGTCTCATTTCCTCTCTCTTTTCATTTCTTGCCATGTTTACGGTGATAAAACAAGGCTGTTTGCCTCCTCAAACAGATTTTTCCTAGTTATTTCCTGGTGGTTTAAGATGTTCCTTTATCCTCTATACAGTGGGGCCTTGACTTACGAGTGTTCCGACTAACGAGTTTTTCGAGATATGAGCCGTCTATCGGCTGATTTTTTGCTTTGAGTTGCAAGCTAACATTCGGTTCCTGTGAATTTAGCCACTGTAGATAACCATTGTTAGATGTATTAGGTTTTGCAAACTCTTGGTATTCTAACTCCATCATTCCTGCATCATTTCTAAGCCTGAATATACCTAAGAAGTGAAATATTGCCTAAAGATGTCTGGATTAGACATTGGCAAGAATGTGGAATTGGAATTGGTTTAAGGGTCAGTCTATTGCTGCACCCGCAAGTATGTCATTTAAGTGATATACCGAAGATCAGGCATTGGGGTCCGAGGGCCTGAGGTAGCTGTGGTTTCATGTCGAATACTTTTCTGGTGGAGGCATGTTAGATGTTCAGGGGTCACTGTATTCATGCAGCGTGAAGACCCACCAGGTCAGAGAGCCTGGAATAACAGGCTTGCTGCTATAGTATTAGATACATAAAAATGTATAGGCCATACTCTATCAAAACACAGGGTTTACCTTCTTAATATGTCTAGAACTTTCTATGGGCTACATTTCTATACTTCCCTTTTCTACATATTTCCTTATCATTACACTCACAGCAGGTTTAACTGTGGAAACCACACCTTGGTGAGGAACTTAGGTTTTATTTTTTATTCATTAGGAAGCTCTTAGAAGGGGTTAAGCAGCTGGCCCACATCACTCTAGTGGGATTGGTCATGGGCCTTGCATGCAGCTTGGTCTTCCTGCTGGGTATGTCAGAAAGGCAAAGCCCTGGCTGCCTTCTGCAGTGAACAACCATGAGCAATGAGGTCATGTTCCTGTAGACAAGTGGTTCCCAAACTTATTTGGCCTACCGCCCCCTTTCCAGAAAAAATATTACTCAGTGCCCCCTGGAAATTAATTTTTTTTTAATTTTAATAGCAATTAAACAGAAAGATATATGTATTAATGTTTCTACCTTTTTCGTAAAATATAGTAAAGGTGTAAATTAGAAACATTGAAGTTTGAAATTATGAAACTATTTATTGAACTCAGAATAGAAAGGTAATACAAAAAAAGTTAAAACAAATGCACCTGTGGCCATCACCGCCCCCCTGGATCGCTGCAGCGCCCACCAGGGGGCGGTAGCGCCCACTTTGGAAGAGAGAGAGAGAGAGAGAGAATGAACATGACCTGCTCACCTCAAGAGTGGTGAGTACCCCCAAGTCGGTGGTCCTCTCCTATAACGCAGCCCTGTGTGTGCTGTCACTCACCTAGACCCTCCTGCATCATATTCATAGGACTTGGTTGGGCATGAGGAACTGACGTGAACGTGAACTGTGGCTATCGCTTTTGTTCCATGTAATAATGCCCCTTTTTTACTAAACTGGAAGTTTTGTGTCTTCTGCTATCATCCTTCAAACAGCAAATCTAATTAGGTTTTAAGTTGGATAAAAACACAGACCCTTCACTGTTCTTGAAAATTACACCCATCCTATTGGCAAAAATTCAGAAGTGATATGTGCAGAGAAAAGGGCCCTCGGGTACCATGCTACAGCCTTTTGGGGAAACCAAGCTGCCAATAATATACATTGCTATATACCAGTGGTCGGCAAACCGCGGCTCGCGAGCCACATGCGGCTCTTTGGCCCCTTGAGTGTGGCTCTTCCACAAAATACCACCTGCAGGCGTGCACATACAGTGCGACTGAAACTTCGTGGCCCATGCGCAGAAGTCGTTTTTAGGCCTGGGCGAGTCTAGCACAAATTTTTGTGCAACGGGCCTTTAGTATTATTATAAAATATGAAACATTTTTTAGGTGCCCTGTTTGAGATGGCTACAAAGAAGAAGCAAAGAAAAACAGAAGACGAAAACCATGAATTCAAAGTTGAATTTAAAGTTGAATGTACCTACCTATACAGTTTAAGTTTAAAATATTTGGCTCTCAAAAGAAATGTCAATCGTTGTACTGTTGATATTTGGCTCTGTTGACTAATGAGTTTGCCGACCACTGGTATATACTTATTGGCAAACTCACTGAATTGTAGACATCAAATACGTACAGATTTTAGGTGTCAAGCATACCTCAAAGGTGGTTTTCTCACCCTGGCTGGTGTAGTTCAGTTGATCACGGTCCCATGTACTGAAAGTTCGCTGGTTCGATTCCTAATCAGGGCACATAGCCAGGTTGCAAGTTCAATCCCGGGTCATGGTGCATATGGGAGGTAGTAGAACAATGTTTATTTCTCTCTCTTTCTCTCTCTCTCTCTAAAAAAAAACAAACAATAAAGACCTATTTTTTAAGAGGTTAGCCTTCAAAAACACAAAACATCTCATATAAAAAAGATATATACACTTTAGTCTGAAATCTCATTTATGTGAATCTATGCTATAAATATATGGGTATACAAATGAAGGTATTCATTAAAACACTCATCATAGTTAATACTGAATGCCCATCAAGGCAGTAATCCTTTAAGCTAGCAAAGAGAACAGTTAAATCTCCATCTATTTACCTGGAGATATTCTCATGTATTTTGTTTTTTTGAGAGAAAGAGAGAGAGAGAGAGAGAGAGACATCAATCGGTTACCTTCTGTACACACCTCAACCAGGGATCAAACTTGTAACCTGGGTATGTGCCCTGACTGGGAATCAAACCAAAACCTTTCCATGTACTGGACGATTCTCCAACCAACTCAGCCACACTAGCCAGGTCAATGTATTGTTAACTGTGGAAAATAAAATGTGGAGTGTGACCTCATTTTTGTGGAAGAAATGACCCAAACTATATGAAGCAACCTATTAACAGAAAGGAGTGGGCAAGCAGAAACAGCAGATATTGACACTGGTTGTCTGTCTTGGAATAGGGATGTGGATAGAAAACAAAAGCGAGAAGAGGGATACATTATGTACTCTAGGTGCATGGACAACAAAAGTCTAATTACAGAAAATACTCTAACTTATCCCTGATTTCTGGAGTGTCCCTCAAGAAGTTCCTTCAGCCCAGCCGGTGTGGCTCAGAGGTTGAGCATGGGCCTGTGAACCAGGAGGTCACCTTTCAATTCCCATCAGGGCACATGACTGGGTTACAGGCTCAATTCCCAGTAGGGGGTGTGCAGGAGACAGCTGATGGATGATTCTCTCTCATCATTGATGATCCTATCTCTTCCTCTCTCTGAAATCAATTTTAAAAAAACATATTTAGCCATAGCCAGTTTGGCTCAGTGCATAGAGCATCAGCCCTCCGACTGAACGGTCCCGGTTTCAATTCCCGTCAAGGGCACGTCCCTCGGTTGCAGGCTCCATGCGGCAGTTGGAGGCCAGTGGGAGGCAACCAACCCATGTGCTTTGCTCACATAGATGTTTCTCTCTGTGTGTCTCTCCCCCTCCCTTCTTCTCTCCCTAAAAATCAATGGGAAAATATCCTCAGGTGAGGATTAACAAAAATAAATAAATAAATCATAAAACCATATTTTTAAAATACTTTTTAAAAGAAGCAGCAGGGCCTTCTATGGCCCCCAATGACAATCCCAGTGCTCCTTTAGCAAGTAGATGAAGAGAAAGTGGGTGCAATCGCCCAAGGACATCAGGCACTGCCAGCAAGAAAAGGGATTGGAACTCAGGCACCTTCAGAAAACACTATTCAATAGTAAAACTGCCGGGGAGAATGCACCCAGACTCAGCCGCTCATCTTCCTCCAAGCCCCATTCTCAGCACTGTACTGAGAGGAGCAGCCGCCTTACCCCCACCCTCTGGGCTAATCCCAGGTTCTGGTTTGTCCGGGGTGGGGCCCAATCCTGGAGTGGGCTGGCACACGCAGTGCTGCTTTATTAAGCCCTGGACTTGTCCTGAGGCAGCAGGACCAAGCCTGGCCGCGGAATCTTTGGTACCAGTAACAGAACCTCTGCCACCCAGGCGAGCCCACCTGCTGCCATGGGCCGCTACCGCATCCACGTGTCCACCGGGGCCTGGCTCTTCTCTGGGTCCTTCAACCGCGTGCAGCTGTGGCTGGTCGGGGAGCGCGGGGAGGCGGAGCTGGAGCTGCAGCTGCGGCCGGCGCGGGGCCAGGTGGGCGGGGCAAGCGGGACTCAGACCCCCTGACTGGGCTGGCTGAGTGAGGGTGGGCGGCACCTGAGAAGCTGAGAGCCAGTGACAGCACAGCCGCGCCAGCTGGGACTTCCAATGAGAAGGGACGCCTGCCTCTGAGCGGGTGAAAAATCCAGAGTCAGGGCCGGCGCTGAGCTGCCTCCCCCAGTGGTCCACGCAGCCGCCACTACTTCCCAATTTACCGGAGGCCAGTGTCTCTGTGGGGTCAGCGGTCAAAGAGAAGGTCCCAGGAGAGCGCGAAGGCTGCGAGCGCTCAGTGAATGGACAGGTGTAGGTGATGATGCTCAGTCCTCAATTCAAAACACTCAGGGCCTCGTCCCGCGTTCCAGGTCTTCCCGGTGAGATGGGCATCTGAGACCCACCGCGCCGGTGTTGGGAGGAGGCAATGCTGTCTTTGGCGGTTTTGTCACTGGACTCCACAAAGGACCCTGCACCCCAGTAAACGTCCTGTCCCGGGTCCCCGCTACTAAGTCTCACCGGGTTCTGTCCCCACAGGTGGAGGAGTTTGAACAGGACATTCCCCAGGACCTGGGGCCACTGCAGTTGGTGAAGTTGCGCAAACACCACTCCCTGGTGGACGACGCCTGGTTCTGCGACCGCATCACCGTGCAGGGCCCAGGAGCCTTAGAGGAGGCCGCCTTCCCCTGCTACCGCTGGGTGCAGGGCCAGGGCGTGCTGACCCTGCCCGAGGGCACCGGTGAGGGGCCGCTTCGGGGAAGAGGGTGCAGGGCGTAGGGAGCAGTGGGGAGAGGGACATAGGGGATATCACTGAGGAAGGTCCTAAGGGTTTAAAAAGCGCGTGCTCAGCAGGTTAAAGGTGGACAAGACAAGGGGAATGTTATACAGAGAATGAAAGAGCTGGAGCTGGGACTGGACAAGGAAATAATGGATGTGTAGATCCCACCTCCCCAAAAAGGTGAGCACAGGGGATGGGAGGTGCAGCCATGCTGGAAACATAAGAGACAAAGTAAAGGGGAAAGGAGATCTCCATGTGACTGGGGACATGGTAGGGCAGGGACAGGTAAGGCTAGCACATGGGACCCCTGAGAGGAGGCATGTAAGAGAAGCAACAAATAATATGACATGAAGAGCGGGTTTGGGGTGAAAATATGAAAAACAGCTCTGAGGGCAGGGAGCACACTGACAGGGTGAGGATGAATGAGGACAGCAAAGAGAGAATCTGTTACCTTAGGAAATAAGAACAAGAGACAATTGAGGGAAATGACAGGTAAGACTGGAAACCTGAACTAAAATGTCTTTGAGGCACAAGTAAGTATAAGTACTGATGAGGGCAGGATTAAGCCAGGTTACCAACTATAAATTATGTGAAGTTGAGAATAGGTGAGATGAAGCCAGGTAAATGTAGCAACATGGATTCATTACTCGGTTTGGCGCACATAGAATACCTTATGCCAGGGGAACAGGTGACAGTGGAAGTAGGCTGAGGTCAGAGAATGTAAGTGTACCTCACTTAAAATATGTCATTTTGGAGAACAGCTTAAGGTGTGGACAGGAAAGAACCAGGACAGGGGAAATTAACAAAGAAATATGGGATCATGTAGGATAGGTGTGGACGGTGTGGACATTTCAGCTGAGTAAGAATGAAGTTTATAGCTACTGTAACGAAGAACAGTGATAGAAAATTTTGAGTGAAGGGTTACAATAAGGCATCAAAAAATTGGATTTTCCTTTCAGGATAAACATGAGATTGGAGATTGGTAAAATCAAGAAAACAGAGAGGGTGAAGATGAATGACTAGGGAATTAAGCAGGGAGAGAGAGCCAGAGAAAAAGGCAGAGTATGATGCCATACGGTTAAGGAACAGGAGATTGTGATCCCACTTCTAGGAATATATCCTTAGAAGTCCTTAACACCAATCATAAAGAATATATGCACCCCTACATTCATTGCAGCATTATTTACAACTAGAGGCCCAGTGCACCAAATTCGTGCATGGGGTAGGGGGAAGGTGGGTGTCCCTCAGCCCAACCTGCACCCTCTTCAATCTGGGACCCCTCGAGGGATGTCCGACTGCCCGTTTAAACGGGCTTCCCTCTCACAATCCAGGACTGCTGGCTCCCAACCACTTGCCTGCCTGCCTGCCTGATTGCCCCTAATCACTTCTGCCTGCCAGCCTGATCACCCCGTAACAACTCCCTTGCCAGCCCAATTGACACCTAACTGCTCTCCTGCCAGCCCGGTCACTCACTGCCCTCCCCATGGAGGGTCTGGGGTGCAGGTGAGTGGGATTCCTGGGTGGCATGCCACTGACAGCAAGCTGAGCAACAGCCAATTTCACCAGGAATGGAGCTTCCTCTGCCCCCCCTTGCCAGCCTAGTCACCCCTAACTGCCCTCCCCTGCTGGCCTGGTTGCCCCCAACTGCCCTCTGCTACAGGCCTTGTTGCCCACAACTGCCCTCCCATGCTGGCCTGGTCACCCCTAACTTCCCTCCCTAACCAGCCTGGTTGCCCCTAACTGCCCTCCTCTGCCAGCTCGATTGCCCCTAACTGCTCTTCCCTGCAGACCTGGTCCCCCGCAACTGCCCTCCCCTGCAGGCCTGGTTCTCCCTAACTTCCCTCCCCTGCAGGCCTGATTGCCCCTAACTGCCCTCCCTTTCCGGCCTGGTCACCCCTAACTGCTCTCGCCTGCAGGCATGGTCCCCCCCAACTGCCCTCCCCTGTTGGCCTGGTTGCCCCTAACTGCCCTTCCTTGCTCGCCTGGTCCCTCTCAACTTCCCTCCCCTGCAGGCCAGGTAGCCTCCAACTGCCCTCCCCTGCTGGCCATCTTGTGGCAGCCATCTTTGATGACATGGGGGTGGCTATCTTGTGTGTTTGGAGTGATGGTCAATTTGCATATTACCTCTTTATTAGATAGTATGCCTAAGATCTGGAAACAGCTCAAATGCCCATCATTAGATGACTGGATAAAAAAAATCTGTGGTCTACTTACACAATGGAATAGTGTGCAGCTGTAAACAAGAAGGCTTTCTTACCCTTTGCAACAGCATGGATAGACCTGCTGTTGCAAAGGCTAATAATGGGAGAATATTATGCTGCGTAAAATAAGCCAATCAGAGAAAGACAAATATCACATGATCTCACTTATAAGTGGAATCTAATGAACACAATAAACTGATGAACAAAAAGATCCAGAGGCATGGAGGCATGGAACAGACTGACATACTCAGAGGTGGGGGTGGAGGTTGAGATGGGCAGAGCTTAACCAAAGAACTTATATATATATATACACATGCATAACCAATGGATACAGCCAATAGTGTAGTGAAAGCCTCAAGTGGGGCAGGGGCTGGAAGGAGGAGAGAAAGGAGGTAATAATTGAAAGACATCTATACTACTGTCAACAATTTAAAAATAAAAAGAAACAGGATATGGACGAAGCCAAGGCATACCATGAGATTGCAAAAAGCACTTGAGGAGAATTGCTGTAATGTCTCCTCAGCCCGCCTGGCAGGAAACAATACCTTGGATGTGTTCCAGAAGCATCGAGAAAAGGAACTGGAGGAAAGACAGCAAATCTACTGGTGATCACCCTATTAGAAGCCTCCCAATTACACCCCCATCCCCTGACAACTTCCTCCTTCAATACTTCTACCCCCTCCATTAACCTTTGTCCCCATATCCTAGTTGGGCCACCTGGAAGGAAGAGTTACCCATGACAATTGCTGCAGGCAGTATAGATGATCTGCCTCCAAATATGAGATTCCATGAGCAGAAGAGGCTTCACTATGGATGGGCAGCGATTGCAGGGTGAGGAAATGGTCAGAGTGGAGTGGGGCTGGTGGATCCAGGAACAGATAGGATTTGGTAAATTGGTGGTTTCATCTTTGATATCTGCTCTAGGCTTATGGAGATGGTCCTCAAATATGTTTACACCCTCCCAAGCCCCTGGAAACGCCTGGAAGATATTGATCAGATCTTCTGGGGACAAAAGACTGCCCTGGCTGGTCAGTTGTTTGCCCAGGTCCACCATAACCCCTTAATGACCCTATTAATGAGGTATGTGTCACATTGCATAGTCTCGGGAACTTCCTGCCAAAAAAGGAATTTGAGGGCTGGGGATCTCACAAAGGCCTCATGAATGAAAATATATGGGCTGGGTATGGAGGAGGCAAATTAGAGGTGAGGATGTAGAGAAAAGCATTGAAGCTGGATTCTGCCAATAAAGCTGACCATTAGGAGATGGTGGGGAAAGGAGCTTGGGCAGCCTGACAAAGGGAGAGCCTGGCATACCTGTGCTACAGAATCAACTGGCATACTTAGTCCTAAAACTTCCTGACACAGACAAGCTGCAGGTCTCTAGGGAAGACTCCTTTCATGGGGTCTTAGTCCTCCCTGTAAAATAAGAGAACTTGAACTTGATGTTCTGGTGCTTCCGTCAGTTCAGCCACTGTGGCTCAGGTACTGACATGGGCTAATGGCAAGAAGAGAGAGCGACTGTCTTTACATTCTTCCCCTTTGCCTTGGCCATGGGGAAGAACGCTTTCAACTCTAACCCTGGGTACATTACACTTTCCTTAGAAAGGTTCCCTGTTTGAGGCTGACTTCATCCTACTGGATGGGATCCCAGCCAATGTGATCCAAGGAGAGCAGCAGTACCTGGCTGCCCCCCTTGTCATGTTGAAGATGGAAGCCAGTGGGAAGCTGCTACCCATGGTCATCCAGGTGAGGTACCCTGGGTATCCCATTCCCAACACTGCCCTGTGTTCATCCCCAACCTCTGCCAAAGGACACAGACAGAAGGCTCTGGTCACCCATCCCTGCCTCATTCAATGACACCTGTCCTTATATCCAATATCTCCTTTCTACCTGACAGCCTACTTACTACTCACCTGGAATTGCCTTTCTGAGAGTCAGAATGCTTTTCGCTCTCATCATAAGGTTACTTAATCTCTTTTTGACCTATGTTTCTGTGGAATACTCCTTCTTTCTTAGACATATTTTCTCCCTTGGTTTTCATGTGTTTTCACTCTTACTGTTCTCATCAATCAATTCATAAGAACTGTCAGTTATCTCACATGTCCAACTTCTTTCGATTCTACCATCCTAACTCACACCCTCATCACGTTTCTCTCAATCATACTGCATTCCCTCTTTCCAATTCCTCCTGCTTTGAACCTGACCATCATGGCACTGTCACGTCCCCTCAGCACTTAAGAGGGTGAGTGGAGGGGCCTTCATTCCTCCTCCTATATTATAATCCCTGGGAGACAATAATCTTAGTCACCAGTGTTTCCCCAGAATAATAAGCATAGTTTCTAACAGGATGAAGCCAGTGAATGCTTAACTCCTGTTTCAGATCCAGCCTCCCAGCGCCAGCTGCCCCCACCCACCACTGTTCCTGCCCCAGCGCCAGCTGCCCCACCCCACCACTGTTCCTGCCCGCAGATCCTCCACTTGCCTGGCTCCTGGCTAAGTCCTGGGTCCGAAGCTCAGATTTCCATGTTCATGAGCTCCAGTATCACTTGCTGCACACTCATCTGCTGGCTGAGGTTATTGCTGTGGCCACCATGAGGTGCCTCCCAGGACTGCACCCTGTCTACAAGGTACATACTCTACCCTCCATGTCCCACCTCCCTGACATCCCAGAGGAAGGAAACAACGCAACAATTCTCTAGGATTTAAAAAGCATAAGCCACCTGTTTGGAAAGAAGTTAACAAAGCTTCTTCTAATTGAATGAGTGCCCCTGTTATTCTAATTTAAAAATATTTGTAATTTGTAAAGTGACAAGAGGAAATTATTGTGTCGGGACCCTTGTGGCTTTATTTCTAATGTTTACATTATTTTGAGATAATCATAGATTCTTATACAGTTTTAAGAAATAATACAGAGAGATGCCATCTATATTATTAAGTCATCTTACTTAGCAAATATTCAGCACTTATTGTAAGGCACCTGATATTCTCCAGCAGAGTCTGCTGTAGAGCAGGAATACAATTTGATAAACAAAAGTATTGCTCTGCTTTTCAAAGAGCGAGCATTTAACTGGCAAGACAAATGGTACACATGAAAAATAACCAAGCAGCTGGGGAGAGGTCAATGTGGGGGCAAGGAGAGGAGACTTATGTAAGACTTTAAACAATAAAGTATTTAAATTTAAAAAGTAATAATAATAACCAGAGAACAGAATCTGGATATAAGGTTGAAATCAAGACAGAGAGCAATAAACACTATATTTTTGATGGAGAATGTTCCACCACAGCTTAGGATTCATTAAGTAAAAGGTCAAAGAAATAAAAGAGCTGCCTAAGGGGTATTTAACCTGCCCAATGAAAGGTACATGACATGGTAGTTAGATCAATGGAAAGGAAAATGCAAAGACTTTGTGATGAGAGGAAATAGTAGTTGCACCATGCCTGGGTGGCTGCTT
>NW_006291530.1:41408-42124 GCF_000327345.1 Myotis davidii
TGCTGTTTAAAATGGCTGAATTGTGTTTCTTCCAGGAGTCCCAACCTTCACCTCCAAACCTGTGCATTGGTAGCAGTGACCCCTTTGGGTCCTGGGGTAGCATAGACAAAATAGACCTTAACAGAACTCCGTGATGTTGGAGTTCATTGACTTTACGATGCTTTTTCATCACCATTTTCTGTATATCTCAGTGATTGGACCAACTTTTACATTTCAAAATCCCCCTTCCACAGCCCCTCTACACCTGTCTCTCCTCACCATAACATCTTCATCCCACAGCAAACAACTGTGTTGTTATCAGGCCCCCCAGAGGGCTAGGCCTGCCCCCCTCATAAAGGTTACCTGTGCAGGCTGTGCATTCAGACTGCTGCTGTTTGTATCCTGAATCCTGGACTCAGTTCCTACCAGATGTGCGCTCAGGGCCCTCATCTCTAAATGGGGATAATAGGAGCTTCATCATGGAGTTGATTAACAATTGATTAAATGCAACAGAAAACAGTAGTTCTTGCTACTGTGTGTTATGATTAGTTCTTTGTTATGATTAGTTCTTTGTCTTCTGGTTGCTTCCCTCCTCATGTAGACTTTGGGTTTCCTATGACATCAGCATCTTTAATGGTCTTTCTGGGGTTTCAGACCAATGTGAGTTTCTTTGTTATGTTGGTACCAATTATTTCATTTGGGCCCTTCCCTCTCTGCAGTACCACCAACTCACATAA
>NW_006291530.1:42722-45754 GCF_000327345.1 Myotis davidii
AAACTGGAATCAAGCCCAGGTCATTCTAGACTCCACAACCCCACTCACAGAGTCATGGGAGAGCATGAGAGTTAGTGATCATAGCAGCAGAAGGAGACCAGCCTGCAGAGGCACTAGCAGGGAGGAAAAGATCCAGAGGGAGAGAACGTCACCAGGCTGAGTGCCACTCCCTAACAAGGGAGGACCCAAGCATGGACTCCAATAACCACCCTCTCTAACCTTCCCCATCCAGCTCCTGATCCCACACACCCGCTACACCATGGACATCAACACGAGGGCACGGAACCAACTCATCTCAGATGGAGGTTTATTTGATAAGGTAAGGAGGTGGATTGTGGGACCACCTACTCACCCAAGTCTGCATGAACTCCTGTCACTTTCAACATTCTGGGATCACCTGTGTGAATGTCCTGACCCCTAAACCCAGGAGCCTTGTCCCTTTATGCCAATGTCATTGAATCTGAAAAGGCCACATCTGACCACTTTATATAGTATGCCATGTTCTCCAGCTCTGTTTGTCCCCTCAAGTCCTCTCATTTCTATTGTCACAGGCATGGAGCACAGGTGGAGGCGGCCATGTGCAGGTGATGCGTCGGGCCATGACTCAGCTGACCTACCGCTCCCTCTGTCCTCCTGATGATCTGGCTGACCGGGGCCTACTGGGAATCCCAAGTGCCCTCTATGCCCATGATGCTTTACGGCTCTGGGAGATCATTGCTCGGTGGGTGAGAGTGGGAGAAATAAAAGGTATTGGGAACAGTTGGAATGGGGCTTTAACCTGAGGTCAGCATGAGGCCAAAGGAATATGAAATGAGAAAGTCCAGACAAGAGAGGCAAAGGACTCAATCTAGAAGAGATGAGGAACAGAGAGTAGGATCTGAGGATGGGAAGGCTGAAATAGCGTAAAGAAGCAGAGTTGTGTGGGCGAGTGAAACTAAGGGATCTGGTGGGATCAGGGATTTTGTTATGAAGAGTGACTATGCTATTTTTAATATATTTATTTGTATTGATTTCAGAGAGGGAGAGGGAGAAAGATATAGAATCATCAATGATGAGAGAGAATCATTGATTGGTTGCCTCCTGCTAGCCCCTCCCGGGGATCTAGCCAGCAACCCAGGCACATGCCCCAACTGGGAATTGAACTGTGAACTCCTGGCTCATAGGTCCACACTCAACCACTGAGGCACTTTGGCCAGGCAGAATTCTTAAAACTAATGTCCCACATTTCCTTTCTAAACTAGTGTGTAGAAAGAGCTCCAGATGTCCCAAAAGGAAAGTCTTATCAGATCTGTCCCCAGATACAATGAGAATCAGCTGGATAGAGACCACAGAAAAGGAGTAGCAGCCAGAGAGCCTTCTACTCTCAAGGAGCTCAGCTCCCTTCTCTGGGCAGGTACGTGGAGGGGATTGTTCACCTCTTCTACCACGGGGATGACATCGTGAGAGGGGACCCTTGAGCTGCAGGCCTGGTGTCGAGAGATCACTGAGGTGGGGCTGTGCCAGGCCCAGGACCGAGGTAAGATCCCTCCCTAGAGAAGGGAGCTCCTTAGACCCTCTAACCAGAGGCCCTTTTCAGCCTTGCCCTTCTGGGAACATGACCCCAACCCCTCATCAGCCTCTGTCCCTCCACACATGGAGCATCTTATTCCCATTCCCACTTCCTAAGTCTCAGGGCAATTCTAGAAACCCAAGGATTGTCCTCCTCCAGGACTAATAAGGCCAGAACCATAGTCAGTAAGGGATCTGCCCAGGCCCTGCCAGGCTCTCTTCTAATTGTTGTCTGTTTTCTTTATTAAGGATAGAAATGGGGAGCCCAGGAAAGCCCACCCTAGGTTTCCCTCCCTTTTCCTCCTTCTTGCTACTGTTCAGCACTCACACAGCATCCAGACATCCTACATGCCTGCCAAGTGCAGGGCCATTTCTAGATGTAGCCTCAGTACTCTATATATTAGACTTAAACCCAAACTCAGTGTCATGATCCTTGGGACTGAAGTTTCTTAGGAAAAAGTACTCTCCTCACCAGTGAACTAACCACCTGTAGGTCCCCTCCCCCCATTTTATATCCATAATGAAGAAATACCCTTTCTTGAGCTCTTCCTAGATGCATATTCCTCTCTCTAGTATACGTAGGCCCGAAGGGACTGTTTTGAATCATCCTTTAGCTCCTTCCCCCTTCAGTCTTCACACCAATACCTTGAATCCCTTCCACTCCCTCTGTGCAATAACTGTAGCCAACAGCTAAAATCTATTACTTTAACCAGGCCCTGGGAATGCACACATCATAAACCACATAACTACCAGGGAGTGGAGTCCTACCTCAAAGTATCTGGGGCTGTACCTTCCCCATTCGTCCAGGAACACCTCCAAAGCCCTTTGTGACCAAAATCTCTGTAGTATGTCTCAGTTCTGGCCATCAGGCTCCACCTGATCCAAAACACGCTTCTCATTCTCTCTTTCATGCTTCTCCCCGTGACATACCCACATCAGAGCACTTGTAATACTTATTTGAATATGAGCTTTAACCTCTTGCGCCCACACTGTGTCTCCAGCAACTTCATGGTTCTCTTTGTACCATCATTCTCTCATCACCCTCATTAAAGGCAGTGTGTTAAGATTTTCTCTTCCCAGACCTATGCTTGAGAAAGCTATTTAATCTCATGATTTTCAATATCCTTGCGCTGAAATGAATGTATTTCTTGTCCCAAATGAAATAATGAATGTGACAAAGTTGAAACATGTGTAAATCAATATAACATGATTGTGATCCTATGCCCACTCCAAAAACTTACCTCCCCAGTCTGGTCAGCAAGTGTAACATGTGAGCAGGTCCTTAAACACCCTGAGCAGCATCTCAACTGTACATTGAGTGGAATTGGACAGTGGATTTGATGGAGTTCCAGTTCCAACATGAGTCTATGACTTCTCTTTTTTTCTGCATTATAGCCCAGATACCTGAAACTACTTTTCAGAAATAGGAGAGCAACCTCAGTATTCTTAACCACTTTGGGGGAGGTTGGAAATTTTATTAAGAT
>NW_006291530.1:46957-50279 GCF_000327345.1 Myotis davidii
ATATGTTCAATTTTCACATTATGAGTTTAAGTTGTGTTCTCCCTGTGACTGGTAGAACCAAGGAACTTGTCCTGGGTTTAGTAGCCACATGGATATCCTCCTTTGTGTAGAACCTGTCATTCCTTTTTGCCATTTTATTTTGGGTTGTCTACCTCTCTCCTGTTACTTTTAACCACTTTTCGAACACTGGATATTAGACCAACCAGCCTCGGGGCCCTGCCCACTCTCCACCTTATAAACATACCTATAATGGACTGAGGGGGTTTATATGGACCACCTTCATGGACTATCTCTTTGTAAGGTAACTATTATCTTTATTTTCATTTTTTAAAAAAAGTAGCAGCTCAGAGAAGCTAAGAAGTCAGTCCAAGGTAATACAGTTAGTCAGCAGCAAAGCAAGGACTGGTCTGTTGACTAAATTATCAACGACCCCCTTTACATCTCATATCTCCTTTTCCTGCCTTACTTATATACTTGTCACTATCTAACAAACTGTGTAATTTTACTTAGTTATTCTGTTTATTATCATTCTTCACTACTACAGTCTGTTTTGCCCACCAACATATTCCCAGTGCCTGTATAGTGTCTGGTACATAGTAGTTCATGACTTTTTGAATAAATGAATGAATGAACACTCACTAATTCTAATATATGGACATGCCAAGATATCAGCATTTACTTCCTTATCTCCTTTGGAACTGCACTTTCTAAGCTTTGTTCTTTTCTCTAGGTTTCCCTGTCTCCTTCCAGTCTCGGGCTCAGCTCTGTCATTTCCTTACCATGTGCATCTTCACATGCTCTGCCCAGCATGCAGCAGTGAACATGGGCCAGGTCAGGACAACTGAAAATCTGGGTCTCTGAGAGAAAGCTTCTGGGCTAGGGGACACTTGAGGGAGAGAGCTGGGGTCTAGGGTCCTGAATCAGAGTTTCTGAGTGACTCCAGATTCTTCCTCCCCCAGTTCGACTGGTATGCCTGGGTCCCTAATGCCCCAGGCTCAATGCGGATGCCCCCACCCACCATCAAGGAAGATGTCACAATGGACACAGTGATGGGCTCACTGCCTAGTTTCTGGCAGACCAGTCTTCAAGTGATTGCCACGTCGCTCATTAGCCAGCCCCCGCCAGACATGGTGAGAGGGGACCTCTGGCACTCTGAGGGGACTGATGGCTGACAAGGAGACTTTAGGGTGAGGGACTGGAGTTTGAGTTCCTTTTTCTTAGAACTAGAAGATGATTGATCCTTTCTTTCTGCTCCAGGTACCACTGGGGCATCACCAAGAAGAGTATTTCTCAGACCCTGAGCCCAAGGCTGTTTTAAGGCAGTTTCAGGCTGATCTGGACAACCTGGAAAAGGAAATCGTGGCCCGGAATGAGCAGCTAGACCTTCCCTATGAATACCTGAAGCCCAGCCTCATAGAGAACAGTATTGCTATCTGAGCCCAAATTGTTCATCGTTCAAATACTTGAGGCCCCCACCATGGTTAACACTCCCCCCACTCTTTTCATGGGTCTGAGTTGCTATGGTTCTGTTTTTTCCTGTTGGGTTCCCTACCTAAATATCTCACCTGCATGAGGCATTGTCCTTCCTTCCAGTTCCCTAATAGGATGATCTTTAACTTGAAACCAACCTTAGAGAAATCAACTATCTACTCATGTAATGTTTTCTTTTCTCTGAAAATTTTGCCTTCTCCATTTGTCAATAAATCATTATATAATGACATTATATTATCATTGATATAAGTGATTTAAAGATGTTTTTAATGGTGTACGTAATTTTTAATGCAGTGGGAGATAGAAGTTAATTCCATTCCTTTTTTTCTGATCTGAATAATCAGTTATCACAGCATGGTTCATTGAAAAGCCCATCCTCTCTAAAAATCTATAATGCTGACATAAAGTTGCCATCTGTGAATGAATTAGTTCTTAGCTGTCCAGTATTTATACCACACTAACATAATTGCCATGGCTTTATACTTAATGTATAATGCCTTTTACTGACATATTCATCCAATTTGTTCTTTAGAGGTACTTTAGCTTTCCTTGGGCTTCTGGCTTTCTATATAAACTAGAGGCCTGGTGCACAAAATTCATGCACGGGCGCGGTCCCTAGGTCTGGCCGGCAATCGAAGGACGAGCGTCTGGCATGGAAGGGCCGGCCCCAGCTGACCTCTGGGCCCTGAGAAGCACCTGGGCCCCCGGGCCCTCATGCACCCCCCTCCACCTGAGTCCCCATGCAGAGATGTAGTGAGCACGACCAGGTGCCGTGGTGTGGAGTATATGGGCCTCTGGGCCACCCAGCAGCGCCACTGAAGCTGGGCCGGCAGCACATTCTCTCCCAGCCGGCCTCGCAGACTGGCCACTGTGGGAACCCCTGGGGAGCCCAACTATCTCCTATGGTCCCAGCGGCTGCAGCCCCGCCATCTTCCGCACCGCCCCCTGGTGGTCAGCGCACGTCAAACTCCCAGTCGAACAATTTGCATATTAGGCTTTTATTATATAGGACTAGAGGCCTGGTGCACAACAATTTGTGCACTGGGGTGGGGGTCCCTCATCCTGGCCTGTGCCCTCTCGCAGTCTGGGACCCCTTGGGGGATGACCACCTGCTGGCTTAGGCCCACTCCCGGGGTATTGGGCCTAAGCTGGCAGACATCCCTCTGGCAGCCCGGGAGCCCTCGGGGGATGTCCACTTGCCAGTGGGGAGCGGGTCTAAGCTGCAATCAGACATCCTTAGCGCTGCTGAGGATGTGAGAGAGGCTCTCACCGCTACCGCTATACTGGCTTGTGGCTGAGCAGAGCTCCACCTGTGGGAGTGCACTGACCACCAGGGGGCAACTCCTGCATTGAGCATCTGCCCCCTGGTGGTCAGTGTGTTTCATAATGACCAGTCATTCCCAGTCGTTCTGCTGTTGGGTCAATTTGCATATTACCCTTTTATTATATAGGAGTGCCTGGCCAGCCTGGGTGAGGGGCTGATGGCTGTTTGCAGGCTGGCCACAGCCCCTTCAGGGTAGGAGTTCCCCCTGGGGTGCCTGGCCAGCCTGGGTGAGGGGCTGAGGGCCATTTTCAGGCTGGCCACACCCCCTTCAGGGTGGGGGGTGGTCCTGCTGGGGTGCCTGGCCAGTCTGGGTGAGTGGCTTATGGCAGTTTGCAGGCTGGCCACACCCCCCAGCGGTAACGCTCACCCCATGAGGGTGTGGCCAGTCTGGGTGAGGAGCTAATGGCTGTTTTCTGGCTGGTGACAGTTCCTTCAGGGTGGGGGTCCCCCCTGGGGTGCCTGGCCAGCCTTGGTGAGGGTCTTATGGCTGTTTTCAGGCTGGCCATG
>NW_006291530.1:51149-54074 GCF_000327345.1 Myotis davidii
ATGAGGAGGGTGGGCTTTGGAGGGAGGGTAGGGTAGGGTGGGGGTAAGGGGGGAAGATCAACCAAAGGACTTACATGCAGGCATATAGGCCTAACCAATGGACACGGACAACGGGGGGGGAGGGCAAGAGCGGAGGGGAGGGGGTAGACGGTAACGTGGGGACAAGGACACATATGTAATTTCTTAATCAATAAAAAATATATTTAAAAAAAAAAAAACACAAAAATAGTATAAATGGATGTCACTCTTGCATACAGAGACAGATATCTCATTAAAATATTAGAATTAAGCAATTAACTAAAGGACTGGTGCACAAAATTCATGCACGAGGTGGGGGGAGGGGCGTTCCTCAGCCCAGCCTGCACCCACTCCATTCCAGGACCCCTCAGGGGATGTCTGACAGTGGTTTAGGCCCGATCCCACAGGACATCCCTCTTGCAATTCAGGACCGCTGGCTCCTAACAGCTCACCTGCCTGCCTGTCCCGATTGTTCCAACCACTCTTCCTACCTGCCTGGTTGCCCCTAACTACCTCTGCCTCAGCCCCCGCCACTGTGCTTTGTCCCAAAGGTCTTCCGGAAGGATTTCCAGAAGGTCATTTGGCTGTCTGGTCTAATTAGCATATTATGCTTTTATTATTATAGACTAGTGGCCCCATGCATGAATTCATGCATCTTGAAAGGAACTGTGGGCCGCGAGGTTGTGGTAGGCACAGGAGCAGGTCTTGGCCCCTCCTCCGCACCCCCACCCACCGCAACCCCCGGTCCCATGTCCCAGCAGCCCCACTCCCGTCGCTGCCGCTCCCACACACTGACAGTGCCGGCCCCACTTAAACCCACTGATAGCGCAGTGATTGGGGCCAGTGCCAGCCGCAGGCTTGACAGGAGTGGGGCTGGCAAGGCCTGGGTCTCGCCCAATGGGTGTGGAGCTGGCTAGGTCTGGGTCTTGTGCAATTTTGAGGCATGCGCAGGTGGGCGGGGACTTGACTCTGGGTCCCACAGCATGCCCCAGACTCTGACAGGAGGGAGATTTTCATATACATTTTCTTTCATCTCTGACACTTCTATTATAGAAAAAGGGCAAACAGCAACATTAAACTATTTCCCCTAATCAATTCCCCTTTTAATATGCACGAATTTCATGCACTGGGCTACTAGTTTGAGAATAAGTAGATAATTACCACAAAAAAGAAATAGTAGTTGGTAGAAATTGATGAAGAGATCAGAACTGGTTATGTTTAAGAAGGAGAGAGAGGAAATGACCTACAAGTGTCAGTGAGGAACAAGAACATTTGTCTTAGTCCATTTGGGTTAGTAGAACAAAATATCACAGAGTGTATGGCTTGTAAACCACCAAATTTATTTCTCACAGTTCTGGAGTCTGGAAGTCCAAGATCAGGATGCTGGCATAGTCAGGTCAGGGCAATCTTCCAGGTTGCAGACTTGTATCCTCACATGGCAAAGGGACAGGGAACCTCTCTAAGGCCTTTTTTAATAAAGGCACTAATCCCTCATGATCTAAGCATCTCCCAAAGGCCCCAGCTCCTAATTCCATCACATTGGACATTAGGATTTCAATATATGAATTGAGAGGGTAAAGGTGGACATTAACATTTAGCCTATAGCAACATTTAACCTGCCAGGGGATACAACGTTAAAATTTCAATACTGCAGAAAAAGAATTAATGGAATCATGAAAATGGACAGACAGAAATTCTTGGAGATTAGAGTCCAGAAAATTGGACTTCTTGTAATAAGTGATATAAACAGGGAATACAGTGTGAAAAATATTAGTCTCAATGACCCAAAGGCAGATAAGGAGGATGAAGTTTTGAGGATGTGGAGAAGAAAGATGAAGTCTCATTTCTGGGGCTCTCACTTGAAGCCTGCTGACCCAGGCAAAGGGACAGTCTTACTCCAGAGGCTTGTACTTCCTAAAATCAACTGCTGCCCAAAGAACCTGGACAGAAGGGCAAACTTACTCTAAGCTCTTTGGAGCCATGGAGGCCTGCAGACAGGCAATATAAAGCACTCTGCTGTAATGATTTATTGCCTTAATCAGAAAATAATAATAAAATTCTATAACTAGATGCTAAAAGTTCATTTGTTGAAGTTATGCATTCATCCCATATAAAGCATCTAAGTGAAACAGAAATACAAGAAAACTTTCTTCATATTACAAAATATATAAGAAATGAACTGAAAACGTTATATTAAACAAAATCATTTCATCTAAAATCAGGACCAGGACAGAGATCACCATCACCTCTATTATTCCACATTCTTTGTGAGAGTCCAGTTAATACAATAAGGAAGGAAAAGAAGTACAGTTGACCCAAGAACAACAAGGGGGTAGGGACACCAACCCCCACCACCACTGAAAATCTGCATATAACGTTTGACTTACCAAAAAGTTAACTACCAATAGCTTATTGTTGACCAGAAGTCTTACTAATAAAATAAACAGTCAATTAACAAATATTTTGTATGTTGTATTATATACTGTATTGCTACAATAAAGTAATAAGAAATGTTAAGAAAATTATAATGAAGAGAAAATACAATCACAGCACTGCATGTATTTATATTTTTAAAATTCACATTTACGTGAACTCCCTGCAGTCTGAATGTGACTTTCTATCTGAAGTGAGTCTCCTATGGGCAACATATATATAGGTCTTGTTTTCTTATTCATTTATCCACCTTACATTTTTTTTTAATTTAATTCATTTATATTTACAGTGATTATTGGTAGGTATATAGTTATTGCTATTTTATTATTCATTTTTTTTATTTTTTTATTCTCCTTAAAGAAGCCCCTTTAGCCCTAACCAGTTTGGCTCAGTAGATAGAGTGTTGGCCTGTGGACTGAAGGGACCCATGTTCAATTCCCATCAAGGTCACATGCTCCGGTTGTGGGCTTGATC
>NW_006291530.1:54112-55409 GCF_000327345.1 Myotis davidii
TATTTAAAAGAAGCCCCTTTAACTCTTGATAGCCTTGGTGGGTAGAGTAATCTTGGTTGTAGAGCCACCTATTAGGATCTACAAAGTGATCTGCAGATGGCTGCCACTTGTGCTGGGCTTGGAGGTGCCCATGAGAGACAAGCTGCAAACGGAGTTCGACTGCCACCAGTGCCAAGCCTGGGGCCACTTAGCCAGAAGTATGGGAACACAAAGTCCAGATGCTGCTTCTTTGGGGTTTGTGACCCTTTGAGGGATTTTAGCAAAGTCCACAGCATGAACCAAAACAGGCCATTTGTATGGAAAAGCCACAAGAAACAGCTTCAGTGTGTTTGAACGTTGGGTGGGGTGGCATCTCAGGGAATCACCAGGGCAGGTGGAACTGAAAATGCCAGGTTATGGAGACTCAGATATGGTGCCCTCCTGCTGGCTCAGTGGGGGAAGGGCTCAGAAAAGGAACAATGGCTCTGCCAGCACTTCTGTCTGGGAGAAAGCTGCCCCTCCAACACTTGCCCTGATGCCAGACAATTTGGTTCCTCCCATATATGCCTACCACCTTTCAAGCTGCTGCCCCTGTGCTGGAGCTCAGAGTGAGTCCAAGGAAGTCCATGTGTAGGCCCTTTTAACAGGAGTGCCTGGGACTCAAAGTAGCCTTCTGTTTCACTCAGCCACCCTCTCCAATGGTTTTTACAGCCAGAGCTATGAGGACTTCTCTTCCTCTCACTGGAACCCGGGCTTGGGAGCCTCATGTGGGGCTGGGACCCTTGCTCCTCGGGAACATGTGGCTGGGACATCCTCTCATCTTTAACTACCACACATGGTTGTGGGACCAGTGGCTTCTTCCTTTCTGTCCCTCCTACCAGTCTCCATATGGCTTCTGTGTCTCTAGTTATAGGACTGCTGTTCGGCTAGACTTGAGGCTGTTCTGAATGATGGTTGTTCTGTAGTTTGGTTGTAATTTTGATGCCTAATTTTACTGTGTTTATCTACTCCACCATCTTGACTGGAAACCCAGCTATTCCACCAATAAATGTGTATCCAAAGAAAACCAAAACACTATGGACAAGATATGGAAGCACCCTACATGTCCATCAATGGACAAATTGACAAAGAGAAGGTGGTACATATATACAAGAGAATGTTTCTCAGCTATTAAAAAAAAAAAAAGAATGTTGGCCCGAACCAATATGCTCAATTAATATTTGACAAAGGAGGCAAGAACATACAATGGAGCCAAGATAGTCTCTTCAATAAATGGTGTTGGGAAAATTGGACAGATATATGCAAGAAAATGAAACAC
>NW_006291530.1:55973-61869 GCF_000327345.1 Myotis davidii
CAACGGCATGGATGGAACTGGAGAGCATTATGCTAAGTGAAATAAGCCAGTCAATGAAGGAAAAATACCACATGATCTCACTTATTCATGGATAATAGAGACCATTATAAACTTTTGAACAATAATATATACAGAGGCAGAGCTGCCTCAAAAAGATTGTCAAACTGCAGCGGGAAGGCTGGGGAGCGTTGGGGGGCAGGGGGTAGGGGGGAAGAGATCAACCAAAGGACTTGTATGCATGCATATAAGTATAACCAATAGACTTAAGACACTGGGGGATAGGGGAGGCTAGGGGACTGTCTAGGGCGGGGGGAAAAATGGACACATATGTAATACCCTTTGTAATACTTTAAGCAATAAAAACAAAATAAAAAATTTAAAAAAATGAAATGTTGCCATCTGCCACAGTATAGATGGACCTGGAAGGTATTATGGAATACAATGCACCTGTAAAAAGAAAAAGAAAAAAAAAGATCTCTTACCATTTGGGACAGCATGGATAGGCCTGGAAAATATTATACTAAGTGAAATAAGCCAATCTGAGAAAGACAAATATCACATGATCTCACTTATTTGTGGAATCTAATGAACAAAATAAATTGACAAACAAAATAAGGCCCAAAGCATGGAGACAAGGAAAGACTGACATACCTGGATGTGGGGTTGGGGAGACAAGAGGAGATAAAACGAAGAACTTTTATACTTATATGCATAGCCCATGGACATGGGCAACAGGGTAGTGAAGATCTGGGAGGTGGATAGGGGCTTAGAGGAGGGGAGAAAATGGGGAATGGGAGATACCTGTAATACTATCAACAATAAAAATATATTAAATAAATAAACAGAAACAAACTCAAAGATACAGAGAACATTTTGATGGTTGCCAGATGGAAGGAGGTTGGGAGGATGCGTGATAATGGGGAAAGGATTAAGATGTGCAAACTGCCAGTTATAAAGACAGTCACAGGGATGTAAGGTACAGTATGGCTAATACAGTCAATAATATGGGTGATAACTATATATGGTGTCAGATGGGTACTAGGCTTAGCAGGGTGATTACCCTATAAGTTATGTTAATATCTGATCAATATGTTGCACATCTGAAACTGATATATTACATGTCAACTGTAATTGAAAAATTAAAATTATTTTTTAAAAGGACTGAATTCATTTAAAAAGTGGATGAATTTCCTTCTTCCCTGAAATCAATTTTTTAAAGTGTTATTGAGCACCTCTTATACTCCAGGTACTGAGGTAATAAGTGATATAAACAGAGATTTTGCCCTTAAGGTGTTTCTAGTCTAGGTTGGAGACAAATATGTAAAATATAAATGCACTGTTATGTTACTATAAAGAAAGAATTCTGTACAAGGCGTTGTGGCACCCAAAGCTAGGAGGGGTGGGTTTACCTTGGGGAAACAGAAAAGGCTTCTCAGGGAAAGTAACTTGAACAGAGTCTTGAAATTTGAGTAGGCAAAGGGAGTAGAGGAGGACTGGGAGAGGGGAGGCATCCTGGGCAAATAGGCAACAAGAGTTTCAGAGAGATGGTAAATTTTAAGGAAATTCATGAGGCTGGGACCAGGAAGAGGTAAGTGATGTGGTGGGAAAGAAACAGGAGGCCCATGAGGAGACACGTGGGGTGTGCTGGGGAGAGATTACAAGGGCCTGCAACAAGGCAGTGTTAGCAGGAATAGAATTGGAGGAGAGTAAGATAGGTGCTAAGGAAGAGGAAGAATCCATTTTCAACTCGTGCTGATAGAAGAATGTGAGAGAGGGCAGAAGAGCAAGAGGGGGAGAAAGCTTGATCCAGTGTGATGCCCTGGTTCCTGGCTCAGGCAACCGGCTATAGGATGGTGTCATTTACTGAGAGGTGGGACTCATAAGGAGTGGAAAGATTGGGGAATAGGATAAACCTGCTCTCTGACAAACCAAGTTTGGGGTGCCTCTTGGAGTTATGATAGAGGGTAGTTTATGGCCCAGTTAATGGTCCACTGCTTTGTATATGAGAAAACATTAATGTCTTGAGTGTCCCTCAAGAAGTTCCTTCTCCTTGTCTATGAGAGGAGTAGAGGTGGTGAAGGGGAGGGACCAAAGTTGAGTCTGGAAAGGGAGGCTGTGGTAACCCACTGTCCCTGGGGGTAGAGTCCTCTGCTGGAAAAACTTAGAGGTGATGATGTAGGGAAAAGCATCGAACCTGGATTCTGCCAATAAAGCTGACCATTAGGAGATGGTGGGGAAAGGAGCTTGGGCAGCCTGACAAAGGGAGAGCTTGGCATACCTGTGCTACAGAATCAACTGGCATACTTAGTCCTAAAACTTCCTGACACAGACAAGCTGCAGGTCTCTAGGGAAGACTCCTTTCATGGGGTCTTAGTCCTCCCTGTAAAATAAGAGAACTTGAACTTGATGTTCTGGTGCTTCCTTCAGTTCAGCCACTGGGACTCAGGTACTGACATGGGCTAATGGCAAGAAAAGACAGTGACTGTCTTTACATTCTTCCCCTTTGCCTTGGCCATGGGGAAGAACGCTTTCAACTCTAACGATGGGTACATTCCTCTTTCCTTAGAAAGGTTCCATTTTTCAGGCTGATTCTACTGGATGGGATCCCAGCCAATGTGATCCAAGGAGAGAAGCAGTACCTGGCTGCACCCCTTGTCATGCTGAAGATGGAAGCCAGTGGGAAGCTGCTACCCATGGTCATCCAGGTGAGGTATCCTGGGTATCCCATTCCCAACACTGCCCCGTGTTCATCCCCAATGTCTGCCAAGGGACAAAGACAGCAGGCTCTGGTCACCCACCCCTGCCTCATTCAGTGACACCTGTCCTTGTATCCAATATCTCCTTTATACCTGACAGCCTACTTACTACTCACCTAAAACTGCCTTTTTGAGAGTCAGAATGTTCTCTGTTGGTTCTCACCATAAGGCTCCTTAATCTCTTTTTGACCTATGATTCTGTGGAATATTCCTTTTTCTTAGACGTATTTTCTCCCTTGGTTTTAATGTTTTCACTCTTACTGTTCTCATCAGTCAGTTGGTAAGAACTGTCATTTATCTCACATGTCCAGCTTTTCCTTCCTATATTACCATCCTAACTCACACCCTCATCAAGTTTCTGTCATACTGGACCAGTGATGGCGAACCTATGACACGCGAACTCATTTTTTTGGTCGGTTTTTCTTTGTTAAATGGCATTTAAACATATAAAATAAATATCAAAAATATAGGTCTTTGTTTTAACATGGTTGCAAATATCAAAAAATTTCTATATGTGACACAGCACCAGAGTTAAGTTAGGGTTTTTCAAAATGCTGACACGCCGAGCTCAAAACGTTCGCCATCACTGGTCTAGACACTTCTAATTCCTCCTGCTTTGAACCTGACCATCGTGGCACTGACACTTCCCCACAACACTTGAGGATGAGTGGAAGGGCCTTCATTCCTCCTCCTATATTATAATCCCTGGAGACAATCTTAGTCACCAGTGTTTCCCCAGAATAATAAGCAGTTTTTAACAGGATGAAGCCAGTGAATGCTTAACTCCTGTTTCAGATCCAGCCTCCCAGCGCCAGCTGCCCCACCCCACCACTGTTCCTGCCCGCAGATCCTCCACTTGCCTGGCTCCTGGCTAAGTCCTGGGTCCGAAGCTCAGATTTCCATGTTCATGAGCTCCAGTATCACTTGCTGCACACTCATCTGCTGGCTGAGGTTATTGCTGTGGCCACCATGAGGTGCCTCCCAGGACTGCACCCTGTCTACAAGGTACATCCTCTACCCTCCATGTCCCACCTCCCTGACATCCCAGAGGAAGGAAACAACGCAACAATTCTCTAGGATTTAAAAAGCATAAGCCACCTGTTTGGGAAGAAGTTAACAAAGCTTCTTCTAATTGAATGAGTGTCCATGTTATTGTAATAAAAAAATCTTTATAGCAATTTGTAAACAGACAAGGGGAAATTATTGTGTCAGGATCTTGCAACTTGTGGCTGGCTGTATTTCTAATTTTAAAATTATTTTGAGATAATCATAGGCTCTCATGCAGTTTGAAGAAATATCAGAGAGGTGCTATCTATTTTACTAAGTTACTTAGCAAATATTCAGCACTTATTGTAAGGCACCTGGTATTCTCCAGCAGAGTCTGCTGTAGAGCAGGAATATAATTTGATAAAAGTATTGCTCTGCTTTCAAAGAGCGAGCATTTAACTTGCAAGACAAATGGTAGAAATGAAAAATAAGCAGAGAACAGAATCTGGAGTTAGAAATCAAAAGAGCAAGCAATAAACACTATATTTTTGATGGAGAATGTTCCACCACAACTTAGAATTCTTTAAGTAGAAGGTCAAAGGGACAAAAGACCAGCCCAAGTGGTTATTTAACCTGCTTAATGAGAGGTGCATGACATGGTAGTAAGATCAATGGAAAGGAAAATGCAAAGACTTTGTGATGAGAGGAAATAGTTGCAGCATGCCTGGGTACAAGACTGGAGAGAAAGCTCAGAGGTCTGAGCTGCTGCAACAACTAGGCCACCCAGTAGTACAGTTGTAGTGATCCAGAAATATTGTAATTTTATACAGTAGTGAGCCTAGAATCTACTGCTAAACAGAAGGCAGCAAAAATAGCCTTTGCTAGCCTAAAAAACATTTCTGAAATCGTGATGACACTAGCAGCAGGAGCAAAAATGGCACAAGCTTATAAACCAGAACAATTGTCAGGAAAAATACATTCAGCAGAAGCCCATTTTGAAGTCAAAGATGTTATGTTCAGTTTTAGGTACATGGAGTTTGTAGTGGTAGCAAGATATGTGAGTACATGCTATGTAGACCAAGCATGTCAAATTCAAAGGCTAACACGGGCCAAATAAACAAGGTTTAAGTTTATGTGGGCTGCAAAAAAAAACAAAAAACAAGAAAAACAAAAGCTTTAATTTTCATAGAAATGTAGATTTATTTCAAATAGTATAGTATAAAAAAAAAAGCAATGATATAATTAATGTTTTCTTCCTGACACTTGACATCTCTTCTCTGCTACTATCTTTCCTACTTCGGGGGAAATCTTGTTTGCAGTGATTATTTTCAAAACTGACCCAAGGTGAATATCACTAATTCTGGATCTGACAGGAGACTTATTTCCTTTCATAACTGTAAATAACTGCTCACACAGATAAGTACTTCCAAACATGGAAATAATTTCATATGCGAATTTTCGAGTATTTTCAAACCTGGCAGGTAAATATTTGTAAAATTCAGGCACGCCAACTTCACTGAATTTTGCCTTCAAATCTGAATTGCACTGGATCTCAATTACCTCCATTTGCATTTGATTAGGTACTAAGTCTATATATTTATTGAAAATTGAAGAAAACAAAGAAAACTTGTCCTCCAAAAATTTAAAATCTGCAAACCTTGTTTCAAATTCAGTTCTAAGGCTTAAAATTTTTTCTGCGTATTTTTGATATGACGCAGTTTCACCTAAACTTGATTTGTTCATGTTGCATGTTGGAAAGTGCGTTAAATCTTCATTTTTCAACTGCTTTTCCCAAAGAACTAGCTTACATTTAAATGCTTTGACTTGGTCACACATGTTTGTAATAATCTGATCTCTTCCTTGCAATTTTAAGTTTAAATCATATAAATGTTTTGTGATATCAACCATGAAGGATAAATCCTGCAACCATATTGTGTCAAAAAATAGGCTTGTGTCTTGATTTTTAGTTATTAAGAACTGACATATTTCTTCTTTCAAGTCCCAGAATTGTTTAAGAACCTTGGAGCAGGATAGCCAACGTACCTCATAGTAGCACAAGCCGGAATATTCGCTGTACTAATTTACTTAAGAAAGCAGAGAACTGTGGCTGATTAAAGCTTCGAGATCTTATGAAATTGATAATTTTTTTTTAA
>NW_006291530.1:62272-66192 GCF_000327345.1 Myotis davidii
TCTTTATTAAAAGGCTCATCTTTGCCTCAGGCAAGCCCTATCCTTTATTTCTGTGCATCTAGGTCAACATGTCAAACTCAAAGGCTAACATGGGCCAAATGAAGAAGGTTTAATCTTATGTGGGCTGCAAAAAAACAAAAGCTTCAATTTTCATAGAAATGTAGGTGTATTTCGATAGAGACATGCTGAATACAAAGGGCTGAAATAAATGAGTAATTGTTAACATAAATAGAACATTTTAATAAAAATTAATATTTTCTCTTTAATGTTAACTTACCAGACACTGAATAAACTGCACAAATTAATAAGCATAACGCAAATAAACCTATTTTTCTTATTCTCCGAAAACGAAATATTTCCTGTTGCGCACACCAAACAAGTCAGTACAAGACTAATGACGTGGCCATCGGCTGCTAAAATATTCGCTGCTAGTATTAGTGGGGAGAAATGGTGCGCCTGTGCATAGGTGCGTAAGGGAAATGAATCCAACACGATTCTAGTAATCAGTCATAGCGAACATTTTAGTTCGTTATTAATAAGTATAACAGGATATTGTAAAAATTAAGTTACGAACTTTGTATTAAAACATTTCTTACATACCGTTGTATTGGCTGGGCCGCAAAAATATTTGTTGTGGGCTGCATGTGGCCCATGGGCCGCGAGTTTGACATGCTTGCGGTACCTAGTCAAACACATCAGGGAAATAGTTCTGAAAATTCTCAATACACTGAAGCACTTTAAAGGTTCCTAGTTCCAACAGTGTCCTTTAACTTGGCTCATTTAACCCAAATGACAACCACTGACCATTTACTCTTTATTTAAAGCTATTACTCAATTCCACAGGACGATTTTAGAAAAAAATTTTCTTAAAACCCCCCATACAACCTCATCAAGCTTCTGAATCCATACTTACTCTTCATCATCATCATCCTCATCATCATCGTCCTCATCATTTTCATCAGCAGCAAGTTTTACTTTTTTCTTTAAAGAGAAAAACAACAAAAAACCTCATGAGCAAGTGCCCAAACTAAAAACCGGAATAAGATACCTGTCGTAAATTACATCTATACCTGCGGAACCTTGCTACCATCTCCAGGGGCAGAACGCTTTCCAGACATGAGTTTCACATCCTCCTCCTCATCATCTTCTGACTGCATCTTCCTCCACAGCTAAAATAAATTTCTTTATTAGCTACTACCAAAACTCAACCCAGAAGCAAGAACTCAGAAAAAAGGGCATTAATATACAGTAATGAGTATTTAAAAACAGACTCGACTGCTTAAAAAAGGCAAAAAGCAAACAAAATTTTTTACAAAAAGGAACTGTGGGGCCTAACACTCATTACTAGGTTTTATATGCAAAATAACAGGTGTTTCCAGTTATAAATTAGTAATATATGTAACTACTAGATTCCCATTTGAACCTACTATAAAGATAGTAGTCCGGCTGGGACAAAGTAGCTGCATAAAAGATAATAAAAATAACATACCTACTAAGTGCTGTCCACTTTGCATCCTTTGCACCGGCCCCTAACCTGACCTGTGAACAGAAAAACAGCACTTCAACTTAAGTTTCTGTATTATACAATCCCCCCCAAAAGTTCTTATATTAAAAAAAAAGTTACTTATAAACTTTTCACTATTACCACTAATGGAAAACTAATTTGTGCACAATGTTGTCTTCAAGTTTTATGGGACTCTGACAATCAATTTCTCATATTCAATAAATTTGAACAAATGCATAAGATGATGTATAGGGTGCCACCAAAAACTGCATACACATTTTAACAGCCGATAGCTCAATTTTGAAAATGAAATGCATTTTAATAAACACCACCTTTATAATTATCCAAAGTGTTGCATACATTTTGGGGAGACACCCTATAGTTGCACATGTCATCACCTATCCACAGTATGATTACCTAACATTTATTGACCACCTACAAGTTCAGCAGCAACCTATGGCCTAGTCTCAGCAGGGGACAAAGATTTACCACTACCTTAAAGGATTTTATAAGGCAAATGAAGTATATAAATATAAAAAGTTGAACAGTAGTGTAACTGGACTTTTATATGATTACCAAAGGAGTGATAAAAATGCCAAGTTTTTTATCACAGGTATACAAAAAATCAGTATATACAATACTCAGTTATACAAATACTATCATAAAAATTAAGTATTAAGCCACATGAATAGGAACTAAGGCTGAAATCGAGAAAGGTTTCGTAGTTTATTTTGAAAAGTTTAAATACCGTTTGTAAAGATAATTGGTGCTCATTTTCATCATTATCCACCTTAAAGTGATAATCTTTGTCGGCTTTTAGTTCACAACCTGTAAGTGAAGAAAAAAAGCAACTATAACATGGAGAAAAAAATAATACTGAAACTTCATATGGGTAGCCAAAAAGGAAACAATTAACTTGTGATTTTTCACTATCTTACCAGAAGGCCTCTCTTCCTATGTTTCTTGAATACAAATGCCTATAATCAAATAACATCCATACAGGCTTTAACCATCCCTAGGATATGTCTATACTTGCCTTAAACATAATTTCTGACATAATTTAATGTACACCATTTCTGTTACTTTAACAATATGTTGACATATCCTAGGGAGTATTTCCAATGAAAAGGGTCAACAAAAAATATCTTGATATAAATTGATCAGAAACCCAGCTATTCAAAATGACTAGAAATAAAAGCACTATTTGTACAGTGAGTATTAGCTATTCCACTAATAAGCAAATTGTTTTAAGTACCATCAGAGTAAAATTTTAATTAATGTAAATGATTCCATTTAATTGCAGCACTCTAATACCGTAGTTACTAGTACATAGATGTTTAAATATTATTGCTCAATTAACAAAACTCAGCATGGCATATGAAACAAAATAAACTCGGGGCAGAATTTGCAGTTACTTGAAGCCTGACACACAAAGAAAGGGCTTCAACAAGTTTACTGAAAACCAGTTCTGCTCTTTCCTTAGTATGATATGTACTGTGTCCTGGGAAGAGGAGGAATACCAAAACCTTGATATATATAGTATAGTAACAGTACCGAGTCTTATTGACCCAAATTGAACTTGAGCACATTTCTCATCTTTTTTTTAAAAAAAAAAAAGCTCTTTGCTCGATTCTGCACATAAAAAAAAAGTCATTTATATGCGCCAGCTCTGGAGTCAGGACTCGTGGTTTAGATCTTATCTATTTACCTGCAAGTGCAACCTTCCTTAAGTCACTTTGGTTCTGGGCATCACTATCGCCACCTGCCTAGCGGGCAATTCCCACCTCTCGCGGTGAAGCCTGGTGAGGACCTGCCTGAACAAAGACCTCCACCATCCCGGTGCTACCAACCACTTCACCCGACATTTCCCACCTGACAGCCCCAATGAAGCCCCAGGATCCCGGGCTCAGGGGTGACAAGACACCAGTGAGCCCCGGAGATAGCGCCCACCCACTTCCTTCCCCCGACCACCTGCAAACCACAGGCTCCCAGCGCCTGCGCCTGCCCTGAATCCCGCGGAGGCACCGGGGCTCGGGGCTGGGAGCTCTAGAATGCCTGAGGCCTGGAGAGCAAGGCCAGGCTCTGCGCACCCTCTCCTCCTGGCAGAAGGCCTACGGCTCACACCACGAGCCGCACAGCCTCCTGCACGACTGGGGCCCCGCACCCAAGACACTGGCTGCGAATCAAAGCCTCCGCGCTCACACAGCCCTTGGGAAAGGTAATGCCTGGAGCTCGATGGTTTACCCCAGGCAACGCCGAACCCTCAGCCAGGCGGTTCCCAGGAACCCCAGACTCGGGGTCTCCAACCGCAGGCCAACAAGCTTCAGGCCACCCCTCCTTCCCATCCCTTAGTGCTCACCACACACACACACACACACCCCACCCCCCGGTGCTCCATCCCTGTGGCTGCAGGGCC
>NW_006291530.1:66515-66815 GCF_000327345.1 Myotis davidii
AGGCCCTGCTCGGCCTCCCTCCAACCCCCCAGTAGTTACCGAAAAGGCAGTTCTAGGGCCCCAGAGGGCTCCTGTCCATGTCCACACAATCTCCCAGGGGGCGGTAGCACGCATTCAGGTGAGAGAGAAGGCAGGCGGAGAGAAACGGCTTCTGTGATGCACGATGGAACCGCACCCGGGAAAGGACGCGGGTCCTCGGCGTCCACATAAAGCACCAGGAGATCTCGCGAGAGTTCCCACAGTCTCGTCTCCGCGCGCGTGCTCAGGAGCCCCTCTCCCCGCACAGTGGCCCTCCCGCCC
>NW_006291530.1:67202-68140 GCF_000327345.1 Myotis davidii
GTAATGCTATCAACAATTAAAATATATTAAATAGATAAATAAAACAGAAAGAAACTCATAGATACAGAGAACATTTTGATAGTTGCCAGATGGGAGGAGGTTGGGAGGATGCGTGATAATGGGGAAAGGATTAAGATGTGCAGACTGCCGGTTATAAAGACAGACACAGGGATGTAAGGTACAGTATGGCTAATACAGTGTCAGATGGGTACTAGGCTTAGCGGGGTGATTATCCTATACGTTATATTAACCCCTAGAGTGCCGGGGAGCACGATCCCCGCTCCTCCGGTCTTTCACCAAAAGTGCTGGGAGCGCTATCACGCTCCTCCTGCAGTGTCACTGTTAGATGCTAGTCCTTCACTCTTTATTGACAGATGGCACCTAAGTGCAGGTTTCCTAACTGCTGTAAAATCAGCAAAAATGCCTTGGCAATTTTAGTATAGTTCCTAGGATATTGGTTGGCACTCAGAGGGTTAATGTCTGATCAAATTCTGTATCTTGAATTTTAGGATATTTGAGGGTTAATACATTACACCCTTTTTTTCTCTTTTGGAATCAATAGAGAAATATGAAAGTCAGGTATATTGAGGTCAAAGTATCAGCTTTTTTTAGTGAATAAAAATTATTTTGGAGGAGGTGACTTTGATATACAACTGCAGTGTGATTCTTAGTATATAACATCTGAATTGATTTACCCACCCAGGCAGTCAGTACAGGCCACTACTGGCAGCTCCTTAGGACATGTCAGAAAGCATTAATAGGAACGTCATTGCAAATATACAGATATGCTGAGCAAAGCATATCCAGTTAGTTCTTTCAAGTAATTTCTCCTCTCTAAGCCAGGGAGTGATGAAGGGTAGAGAAAAACCAGAAGTGTTCTTACTCTCACTGAAGTTTTTCCTCTAAGAAACTTTAAGCAAGGGAAATGAAGCATTGGT
>NW_006291530.1:68308-72671 GCF_000327345.1 Myotis davidii
AAGAGGAAGAATCCATTTTCAACTCGTGCTGATAGAAGAATGTGAGAGGGGGCAGAAGAGAGGGAGAGGGAGAAAGCTTGATCCAGTGTGATGCCCTGGTTCCTGGCTCAGGCAACCGGCTATAGGATGGTGTCATTTACTGAGAGGTGGGACTCATAAGGAGTGGAAAGATTGGGGAATAGGATAAACCTGCTCTCTGACAAACCAAGTTTGGGGTGCCTCTTGGAGTTATGATAGAGGGTAGTTTATGGCCCAGTTAACTGTCCATGCTTTGTATATGTGAAAGCATTAATGTCTGAGAAAGATCAAAGGCCTGTCTGACTTGTTCCCATTTGCATCCCAGTGGCGGGTACACAGTGGACCTTTAATTAATATTTGCTGAGTGACTGACTGAATGCATGAATGAATGTGTTTGATAGTGGGAAGGCAGTATCTTCTGAATCCATCCCCTGGGAGCTTGCTGTCTGTCTGAGGAGACAAATGCATAGACAAGCAGTGTCAAACCGCATATTAAATGTTTGAATCGAGGTTGCTGGGCAGTGAGGACTGGGAAGGGAGGGAGCAACTTAGTCTTTGTGCTGGGTTTTAAAGAACATATACAAGTTTTCTAGGCAGAGAAGAGGAAAAGACCTTCCAGGAAAAAGGAATAGACCATCTAAAACAGCAGTTTTCAACCTGTGGGTCGGCGACCCCTTTGGCGGTCAAACGATCCTTTCACAGGGGTCACCTAAGACCATCCTGCATATCAGATATTTACATTACGATTCATAACAGTAGCAACATGACAGTTATGAAGTAGCAACGAAAATAATTTTATGGTTGGGTCACAACATGAGAAACTGTATTTAAAGGGCCAGAAGGTTGAGAACCACTTATCTAAACGCTTAGAGGGGTGAAAGTGTATGGCATGGTTGTCCAGCTAAGGTTTAGTGCAGCTGTGTGTCCAAATGGCAATCATTATGCCTTTTGTCCCCTTATGTGGAAATCTGCCCCATCCACAGCCCTTGCTGAGGGGAAGCTCTGAGTATACTTGCTTTACACAAAATGAAAGTGCTTCTTAGCCACAGGTGGCCACTTGCCCAAGGATTTTGGATTATATTCTGGGTATTTTGAATATAGTGGAATGAGACTCAATCTTGTTAGAGAATGCTGATGTTTTTGTTTTATCAGGCTGTTGGGCTGGTTGGATTTAGGTATCAAATTCCTACCAGTCTTCTGTGGTGGTGGTTTTAATGCCAGTTTTGTTTTCCAGACTTTTGTAATGCTCTCTGTCCCATGTGTGTGCCACCCAGTGGCAAGTCTGGAACCTGGGTGGCTGTCAATTCCATTTTCAAAGTCTTTGGTAGTCTGTTTGTGGTAAGATCTTTATCTGGGCAATTCAGGAGTGAGCGCAGGAGTTCATTAACAACATTTTGGGGTTCCTTTCCTAAGCTCCATCTCTTTGGTATCTCCAGTGCTTCCCTGTTTCCTGGCTTCTCCCTTTTTGATCCTCCAGCAAAAGTTGGGGTGTAACTTACTTACGCTGCCACACACTTACGGCAACAGTGCCCTCATCTGAATTGAAGTGGTAAGAGGACAGAGAGAGAAAAAAAGCAATCGGGGTTTTCCCCATTCTCTTGGGACTACACCTCTTCTGATTAGATAGGACAGTTCCCCTTCTTCAGAGTTGTAGGTTCCTGTAGGTTCCCACTCTGTGGTCATTCCCACTCCTTAAGCCAGACCTGAGAGTTTTCCCCGAGCCCCCCTCTGTCCATGCTGATGTACACTTCTGGGCTTTCCGCTGCCTTGAAGTCAGCCTAGGAATTACTGGAGGGGGAAATGGTAAACTCCCCCAGTTTGCATTCTGGTCTTTTCCCTCCACCCAACTGCTGCTACTACTATCACAGCCCTTAGAAAGCTGCTGCTGCATTCAACTTGGGTCTTTCACCGCTGCACTTGGTGGGAGAGGAGCCATGGTTTCTCCTCAGGGACTTCCGCTGTGTGTATGTTGGCAAACTGTTACCTGTCTTCTGTCTGTACCTATTAGTGCTCTTAATCTCGTAATCACTTTCTTAACTTATTTCATTATGTTTACTTATCTCGTGTTTATCTTCTAGATGACTGTGCTTTCTGTTCCTCGTTGTACTTCGTCTTCATTCCTGTTGTGATTTTTCTTTTACTTCTATTTCTTTTCTGAGTTTTACTGATTCTCATTTTCATCCCTGCTATTGTCTGGTCAAATCATTACTGAATTATTGTATTTTCTACTTTACAGTGTTTTTAGGGGCAGTTGCTTCATATTTTTAAGTTCATGGTGGTATCTTTGGATATATGTTTTTATTCAGTTCATGAAAATATATTTCTGATTAGTGCAGCGGTTCTCAACCTGTAGGTCGCGACCCCTTTGGCGGTCAAACGACCCTTTCACAGGGGTCGCCTAAGACCATCCTGCATATCAGATATTTACATTATGATTCATAACAGTAGCAACATTACAGTTATAAAGTAGCAACAAAAATAATTTTATGGTTGGGTCACAACATGAGGAAATGTATTGTATTTCTGATTAGTGCAGCGGTTCTCAACCTGTGGGTCCCGACCCCTTTGGCGGTCGAACGACCCTTTCACAGGGGTCGCCTAAGACCATCCTGCATATCAGATATTTACATTATGATTCATAACAGTAGCAACATTACAGTTATAAAGTAGCAACAAAAATAATTTTATGGTTGGGTCACAACATGAGGAAATGTATTTAAAGGGCCAGAAGATTGAGAACCACTGGATTAGTGTTTTCTATAGAAATTATTCATCCTATTTTCATGTTTAAATGTATATACTATCTCTATTTAAATATTGTATTAATTGCTTTTTTAACTTATATTTGAATGAGTTAAGTTTTTCTCTATCAGTTATTTGCAGAAATTTCCTGTTGACACTGGGTAATGGAGGGACAAGAATAGCCGCCCATGGTGTGCAGTTCAAGGGTTCCCTTTCCTGTTTCTAGAAAGATGGGCTGTGTCCTTCAAATATGATGTTTTTAACTATGGGTGCCTCCCCAAACCCATGCAAGTTCAAGAGGGCTCGGTCCCTTCACGGAGCACTGCCAAGGGACCCAGCCAGTGTCTTTCAGTGTCATCTCCTCACCTTCCAAATGGGTTATTTCTGAGTTCTGTCCCTCATAAGCCCCTGTAACTACTCCTTCTTTCACGGAGCTCTCACTGAATAGCCTTCTGTGCAGCTGCTGCCTTTGGACACATGTGCACATAGTTTTGAGTTTGAAGCATTTCGCTGTCTCCTGTATTGCTGAAAATTAGATTTTAATTCCCTTTGTTGTTTGATGTTCTTTATAGTTTCAAAAATGAGAAATGGGAATCACTTGAGGTCCTCAACTAAAGAGCTACTGAAAGATGTGTGCTTCCTTGAGAAGAGATAGTATCTCAGAAGGAAGGCATGGTATGCCAAGAGTACAAAAATATATTAGTAAATACGTTTTTCACTTTAATTAATTTTTTGTTTAAGGGATTTGATTAGAAAAATCAACGGGAAAGTATCCTCAGGCGAGAATCAACAAAAAAATTAACAAACAAACAAAAAAAGAAAATGTATAGTTTTCTGATTAAAAATATAAAGTTAAACACACACACAAGAAATACAATGGGTAGCTTCTAATCAGCAAGGATTAACAAGAAAAATCAACAAAAAAAAGAAAATGTATAGTTTTGTGATTAAAAAAATATAAAGTTAAACACACACAAGAAATACAATGGGTAGCTTCTAATTCAGAAAAGGGGGGGAGTACAGTCAAACCTTGGTTCTCAAATGTCTCCCATCTCGAGCAATTCGGTTCTTGACCAAGTTGTTAACAGAAAAAATGTCTTGGTTGTCGAACAAACCTTCAGGTCTTGACCCAACAACCCCTTTATGCTGATACCTGTATGATCAGTCATTCGTCTCTCAGGCGACAAACAAAAGAGAGAAGCACGAGTATGAGTCAGTTGTGTTGTTAACATCTCAGGAAATTGTACTGTGAATATTTTCATGGTTTTTCCTTTGCTTTTGTTGCTGCTTATTATTACTAAATACTGCTTCTTATCACCACGGGTCCTATGAAGGTTAGTGATAGCAGCAAAGTGAAAAGAACTATAGCAAAATAGAGGCATAGACTGGGAGAAACTGTTAAGATAAAGATCTTGGTAAAACCAATTCATACTGGTTAGAAATACAAACAAGGAGCAGGTTTTATCAAGTCACAGTAGATTAAGGAAATAGATAGGACTGATAGCGCTTGGCCTTTTGGATGCATCCTTTCCTGAAGAACCTGATAAAAGTTGAAAATTCTCCAGAGAAATCTCATCTACAGGAAATTTACATCCAATTTCAA
>NW_006291530.1:72731-80390 GCF_000327345.1 Myotis davidii
ATAGCGACCGGCCGGTCATCTGATCCCTTAGGTCAGTGGTTCTCAACCTTCCTAATGCCGCGACCTTTTAATTCAGTTCCTCATGTTGTGGTGACTCCCAATTTCATTGTTACAAATTGAACATAATGAAAGCATAGTGATTAATCACAAAACAACATGTAATTATATATGTGTTTTCCGATGGTCTTAGGCGACCCCTGTGAAAGGGCCGTTCAACCCCCAAAGGGGTCGCGACCCATAGGTTGAGAACCGCTGCTCTAGTCAGACCTTGGGGATGGTTTCCAAACCATTCGGTAGTTCACACATGAAATCCAAGAGGTATCAACCCTGCTCTGTAACTTTGCTTTGCACAACTCATAGTCCTTTTAAAAAAAAATTTTTTTTTTTATTTCAGATAGGAAGGGAGAGGGAGAGAGAGCAACATCAGTGATGAGAGAGAATCATTGATCAGCTGCCCCCGCACCTCCTATCCCGGGGATTGTGCCTGCAATCCAGGCATGTGCCCTGACTGGGTTGAACCATGACCTCTTGGCTCATAGGTCAATGCTGAACCACTGAGCCATGCTGGCCAGGTCAACTCACTGTACTTAAACAGAAGAAATAGTGGCGAGTTCAGTGTGGGGCAGTTCAGTTTCTAGATCATACTTTAACGATGCCAAAAGTAATATGGGCCGAACCAGTTTGGCTCAGTGGATAGAGCGTCGGCCTGCGGACTCAAGGGCCCCAGGTTCGATTCCAGTCAAGGGCATGTACCTTGGTTGCCAGCACATCCCCACTGCAGGAGGCAGCTGATCGATCTCTCTCATCGATGTTTCTAACTCTCTATCCCTCTCCCTTCTTCTCTGTAAAAAATCAATAAAATATATATTTTTTAAAAGTAATATGGACATTTTTAAAAATACGATATTGAGGATAACAGCAACTATGGTATAGAAATAGCACAGTAAGGATATAGGTATATAAAACCTGTAATTTACAGCCTTGTGATTCAAAGCAAAATAGTCACTCATGGACTTTTAATGGGTAGTAACTTGCACTTGGTTGTAGGCTATAGGTTATAGGTATTGAGCTTATTATTATTAGCACAAGCTCATTGGAATAGGAGCCCAACAATTACGATAGGCTTTGGAACTTTGTGAGCTTTTAAGAATTTCTGTTCAAAAAATAGATTCCTACTTTCCACCCAGTTTTTCTGTAAACCTAAAATTGCTCTAAAAATAAAACCTATTAATTTTAAAAATTTATAGTCTAGATATAAATAATATTCTTTTTTTAAAAAAAGTTGGAGTCAGTTTGTTTTTGTTAAACAGTTATAAAACTAAACTAGATTTGTTTTGTCTTTAGAAAGAATTTAAGGAAACCTAACTTACGAAGTATGTACTTCTTAACATGAAGATGAATTACTGTTCCTGGTTAGACAAATCAGGAGAGGGTGTTAACCTGAGTGAGCATGAAAAAAGAAGTAAGATTCTTTAGGAGACGCGCTTTGGAGGACAGTTGGAAGTGACTGAAATGCACAACCGCAAGGGGAACCAGTGGTGTTTCACTGCAGGGGGAGCAGTGTTGCTCTATTTTTGCTTTTGCGTAATTAACATAATTAAAATGCCCCAAATGGAAAAGTAGTTTGGGGAATTGACTATGTATATGATTACTCTCAAGCAGGTCATGGGTAAAAGCAGCTGTGTATTTTTGACACAACTACAAATCAACAACCTTCAAAAGAATCCCAATCATCCACTGACTCAGGTCAGACATATTTTCCATTCAGGTGTGTGTTTGATACCGTAAGGCCTTAGATAGTTCCAGAAGTGACCGTAGTCCTGGAAACTCTCAGGAACACCAGTTACCATGCTTAGAATGTTGCAATAACTCTCCTATATATTACCTACAACTAAAAATATAATGATGGTTATTTCATAGTGTCTCAGGAACTGTGAATGATAACCATGACCTAGAATTCCTGAATCGCATAGTTAATTAAGTTGGGTTGTTAACATGCCATCTGCCTTCTCTTTATCATTCAGGTAGTGTTAGGCACACTGAGAAGGCATCACAGGCCGGAGTTTTCTCCTCCTGGAGCCGCTTGTCAAATTTTTCTGATATGTCAGGAAAATGTTATAGTTGAGCACCTTCCAGAGGGCTTTTTAAGTCAGCAGCTATAGCTCTAATGAAACAGTCACCCAGAATGAAAGTTGGGAGGACACAATTTTCTACCTGCGTTGGTGGATGGTTGGGATTCTTTGGAAAGCTGTTGATTTGCAGTTGTGATTTGCAGCAATAAAGGAATAATTAATGGAGAGATCTTTGCCAAGATCCATATCAGTACCTTTCAAAACTACACAGCCTCGTCCTGGATATAGCAATAGCCCTAAAGGGTTGTGGGTTTGATTCCCAGTCAAGGGCACATACTTCGGTTGCAGGTTTGATCCCCCCAGAGCAACCATGTTGAAATTTCTCCTCCCCCCACCCCCAATGAAAAAAATAACCTCAGATGAGGATATAAACACACACACACACACACACACACACACACATACACACACACACACAGAAAAGGCACAGCCAAGTATTGCATAGTCCAGATCATGTCCTCCAATATTGTCCACAGAAAATCCTACAGGGGCACATTCTCAGAGGCACATGTTGAGAAAATCTCCCAGGGGCCAAGAGCTTTAATGAAGAAGGAAGACGACAACTCCAGTATTACATCAAGAGTTCACTAAGGGAACTTACACATCTTGAGTGGTGGCAAGACGATGTGGGTCGCCTCGATGCCTAGGCCTTTGCTAAAGAATTTGGCAGGTGCTAAAGAATTACATAGAACAGGGCAAGATGGACGGGGTCCTGGAGTGTGACTCATCTGGGATGAGTGAAAGTGCCGCATCATGCTTACCAAGGGCAGGGGGCAGGGCAGTGGCCTGTTCCGGGAAGCAGCACACCTGAGGAGCACAGGGCAGGAGTAGACCAGTCTCTGGGAGGTACTGCAGGAAGCAATCCCTGTTCTGGCTGGAATTAGCTCGAGGGTCCTGCAGCGGCCACCTCATGGAACAGTCTCTCCTCCACAGCAGAGGTGCTGCTGCTGCTTTTCCACTTTTTATGTTGAGAGTACGCAGATTATAGCGGGGGCAGTGAAACAAGGAAGGGCTTAGAATAGAAGCAGCAGGAGAGCCTAGGCGGGGCTGCTTTGGTCCTCTAGAAATGTTGTGGGGAAGAAATGGAAGTGGGCGGGGCTGCTTTAAGTCACAGGGAAGTCAGAGAAAAGGGGCCTTGGGCAGGGTGAGGGGGTTAACCCGAGATGAGCTGCTGCTGTCCAGGGCTCCCCTGGTTGCAAGTCTTGTGGGGACCCTTAGAACTTACGAGAAAAAGCACACCTGAGAAAGGAGGGGAAGCAAGGCGTGGGTGTGGGCATGCTCCCCAGAGGGAGCGCGCCCAGAAATGCTTAACATAAATTACTTTCTCAGTGTGGGAGGTAAAGACAAACAGGTCTAACTGTGACTTGGTACTTTTTTTTTTTATTGTTTAAGGTATTACAAATAGTCTGCACACCCCCTACAGGGATGTGCCCGCAACCAAGGTACATGCCCTTGACTGGAATCGAACCCGGGACCCTTGAGTCCGCAGGCTGATGCTGTATCCACTGAGCCAAACCGGTTAGGGCATCCCCTTCCCCTTCCCTCCCTCTCTTAAATCAGTAAAAATTTTAATGCAATACTGAGTGATTATATGAAGACCTCAACAACTGAGCCACTCCCCTTTTTATGGTTACTGCACCAGCTTTTTTACAGTAAAGTCATTAAATGATAAATATGAACTATATCAAACACAAAGAATATAAGCATTTTATATAAATCTCACAAGATAAGTCTCTTGTTACTGTCTTATATCATACTGAATGACTCTTCTTTTTTTCAATTTAAAAGATTTGGGGAGCCAAAGATACATACTGCATGGTATCACTTATACATGTGGAATCTAAAAAAAAATTTAAGTCAGACTCATAAAAATACAGACTGGAATGGTGGTTGTCAGGGGCTGGGAGTTGGGACAAATAGGAAGAGATTGGTAAAGGGCATATATTTTCAATTATAAAATGAATAAGGTATAGGGATCTAATATGTAAAACTAGAGACCTGATGCACGAAATTCATGCATTAATCCTCAGCCCGGCCTGTGCCCTCTCGCAGTCTGCCTCTCGCAGTAGAAATAGAGACTGGAATGGTGGTTGTCAGGGGCTGGGAGTTGGGACAAATAGGAAGAGATTGGTAAAGGGCATATATTTTCAATTATAAAATGAATAAGGTATAGGGATCTAATATGTAAAACTAGAGACCTGATGCACGAAATTCATGCACTAACCCTCAGCCCGGCCTGTGCCCTCTCGCAGTCTGCCTCTCGCAGTCCGGGACCCCTCGTTCCTTACTGCCCGCCTGCTTGCTCCTTACCGCTCGGCTCACTGCTCCTACCACCACTGTTGCACTCGCCAGCTGTGAGCCCGGCTTCTGGCTGAGTGGCCGCTCCCACTGTGGGAGCACACTGACCACCAGGGGGTAGCTCCTACGTTAAGCGTCTCTCTGGTCAAAGGAAGAGGAAAGGGGTCAACTATCAAAACAGAAAACTTTTAGATATATAATTGCTCTATCCCAGCCAAAATCACAGAAAGAACCACAGTCCTATCACACCCCCTCTCCGTCAGCAAATGCTGAATGGGGAGCTTAGACTTCCCCTCTCGCCTGGCTGTAACAAGGTACCTCTCACACCCCCCCTCCTGGGAGGGTATCAAGAAGACAGGGTGGAGATATGGGGCTTTCATCACCACGTGTTGTTGCTGAGATCTCCCAAAATGTCAGGGGAGACCACCAGGGGATCCTAGACTTCATCCCACATGGCAATAACGAGGTGCCACTCTCCCTCCCCATCAGAGTCAGAGGAGGCCAAGGGAATTGGCAGAGTGGATTTAAAAACATGACCCAGCTATAAGCCAGAGCATAATACTCAGGGGGGGTGGTCGCTAATCTCAAAAGGTCACATGCTGTATGATTCCATTTATATAACATTCTAGAAATGACAAAATTATAGAGATAGAAAACAGATTAGTGATTGCCAGGGGTTAGGGATGGTGACGGGTGGAGAAAGAATGTGAAACCAGAAAGATCTTTATGTTAATGGAATAGCTCTGTATCTCACTTGCAATGGTGTTTACAAATCTACACATGTGATAGGGCATAGAATGATACACACTCACTGAACCCCTGTTGGTTTCCTGGTTTTGATATTGTACTCTAGTTAACATTAAGATGTACACGGCACCTCTTTGTCCTATCTTTGCAATTTCCTGAGAACCTATACATATTTCAAAATAAACAATTTAATGAACCACTAGTACCCATAATAATGTGAATAAATCATCAAGACATTATGCCAAGTACATAAAGCCAGATGCCAAAGAGTATATTATGTGTGATTCCATTTATATATAACTATAGGAAAGACAAATCTAATTTATGGTGACAACAAACCCATGGCTTCCTGGGGCCAGGGAGTTGACTGAGCACAAAGGAACATTGTGATGCAATGAAAACATTGCTTATACTAGTATGTAAGTGGTCATAAATGTAAGGATGTGTAAATCTGTCAGAACTCATGAGGGTATACATTTTAAATGCATGCATTTTATTGTATATAAATTGTACATTGCCAAAACCGGTTTGGCTCAGTGGATAGAGCGTCGGCCTGCGGACTGAAAGGTCCCGGGTTCGATTCCGGTCAAGGGCATATACCTTGGTTGTGGGGACATCCCCAGTGGGAGATGTGCAGGAGGCAGCTGATTGGTGTTTCTCTCTCATCGATGTTTCTGACTCTCTATTTCTCTCCCTTTCTCTCTGTAAAAAATCAATAAAATATATTTAAAAAATTGTACATTACTGTTTATAATCACTTCTTAATAAAACAAAAAATCACCAAATCATAGTTTATGAATAAGAAAAGAACAAAATATTTTCATAAACAGTAAAATATATAATGGTACATTTTTATTATAAAATATGGCTTACTTGATGGCGTATTTTACAGACCTAGAACAAATATTCCAAAAATGTATATGAAACCAAAAAAGATCCCAAATAGTCTCAACAACCTTGCGAAAAAAACAAAGGTGGAGTTATCACAATATCTGATATCAAACTATACTGCAAAGCCATTGTAATCAAAACAGCCTGGTGCTGGCATAAGAACAGGAATGTAGACCAATGAAACAGAACAGAGAACCACTTCTTTATGGTCAGTTAATATTTGCCAAAGGAGGCAAGAGTATACAATGGAATAAAGACAGTCTCTTCCATAAATGATGCTGGGAAAATTGAACAGGTATATGCCCCCCCCCCAAAAAAATGAAACTAGACCATTAACTTACATCATATACAAGAATCAAATCAAAATGGATTAAAGACTTAAATATGTTTCGAAACCATAAAAATCCTAGAAGAAAACATAGTAAAATCTCAGACATCTCTCATAGCAATATTTCTGACAATATGTCTCCTACGGCAAGGGAAACAAAGAAAAAAATAAATATGTTTTCATCAAATTAAAAAGCTTCTGCACAGACAAGAAACCATCAATAAAATTAAAAGGGAACCCACTGTATGGAAGAACATTTTTGGCAATGATGCATCTAATAAAGGGTTAATATCCAAAATATATTTTAAAAAATTCTCCAGGAAAAAAAAAAAAGAGAACTATATAAGGGAAAAAATACTAGTAAATATTAAATAGTGAGTCAAAGTGAAAATATAAGGCCAATCACTGGGCAGTCTTCCCACACATACCCAAATGCAGTACCCTTTAAACTGGCTGACTCAGGTTCTAGAAATAGGAAAAAAGCAAGATGTCAAACTCCCTCCCTTGAGAGAAGTTTCCAGCAACTAAGAGAAGGCTACCCTCTGAAGAGGACCCTAGGAGGGTAGTGAGAAATCCACTCCACACCTAACTCACTCACACAGATCCTGGGCTGCCTGGGGAGAACGCTCTCACAGGTTGGCACGTTGTTGCAAGTCACTGTCTCTCGGACCCAGACAATGGGTGCCCGGGTGCTCCAGCCTGAAGACTGTGCCTCTGCCTTACCCCTCACATTATCCATGATTCTTTGTTCCACGTAACAAAATCAATTCCGAGTGCTTTCTTTAAAAAATATATTTTATTGATTTTTGCTGTCTCTCGGACCCAGACAATAGGTGCCCGGGTGCTCCAGGCGAAAGACTGTGCCTCTGCCTCACCCCTCGCATTATCCATGATTCTTTGTTCCACGTAACAGGAAATCAATTCCAAGTGCTTTCTTTAAAAAATATATTTTATTGAGTTTTTACAGAGAGGAAGGGGGAGAGATAGAGTTAGAAACATCAATGAGAGAGAAACATCAAACAGCTGCCTCCTGCACACCCCGTACTGGGGACGTGCCCGCAACCCAGGTACATGCCCTTGACCAGAATCGAACCTGGGACCCTTCAGTCCGCAGGCCAACGCTCTATCTACTGAGCCAAACTGGTTAGGGCCCAAGTGCTTTTTTACAAAGCAAAGACATTTATTGGCTCCTACGATTTAAAACGGCAGGAGTTGTGTGACCTCAGGTATGGCTGGACTGAGGGGTTCAACAATATCATCAGG
>NW_006291530.1:80431-88930 GCF_000327345.1 Myotis davidii
TTTGCTTTCCTCCCTGTTGGCTTTATTCTCTGATAACCTTTCTCACGTGCGGCCACTAGAGTCAAGAGCCAACAGGTCACTACAGGCCCACCTCAGGGTGTTGCAGGTTGGCTTCCAGGCCGCCACAGCAAAGCAAGGATTGCAATAAAGAGAGTCATCATCTTTTTGCCGATGGAGAGTCATGCTTTCAATTTGTGAAGAAAAAAGAAAAAAAAAACCAAAACATCATTTGTGAAGCGCAATACACTGAAGGGTAATAAAATGAGGTCTGCCTGTAGTCAATAAACAACCAGGATGGAAACACAGAGACTTCATTCTATTTCCATCAATGTCCCAAAAGTAAGCCTCTTTGGCTCTGATTAGTCCATCCTGGGCCATGTGTCCACCTCCTAACCAATCACAATCCAAGGTGATGTAATACTCTAATTGGTCCGTTTTCATTGAATCATTAATTGGAAGATAAGGAGCAAAGTCATTATGCAGCCTGAGTTTCACCAACAATACACACATGTGAGTAAAAGCAATAAAAGTAAAAAAAAAAAAAATAGAAATAAAGGAATCTCTGGAAGACTGAGCAGGTTTTCAGATTTTGTTCTCTTCCAGGTAATAAGAAGTGCTAGGCCGAAACCGGTTTGGCTCAGTGGATAGAGCGTCGGCCTGTGGACCGAAAGGTCCCGGGTTCGATTCCGGTCAAGGGCATGTACCTGGGTTGCGGGCACATCCCCAGTAGGAGGTGTGCAGGAGGCAGCTGATCGATGTTTCTCTCTCATCGATGTTTCTAACTCTCTATCTCTCTTCCTTCCTCTCTGTAAAAAATCAATAAAATATATTTTTTTTAAAAAAGTGCTAGCCCACTAAGTGTAAGAAGCTTCCCTGAGAAGTCTGGAGATATTATAAGTTAATATATGTAAAAAGCACTTAGAAGAATGTCTGGCCCAAAGTAAATACTATAAAACTGTTCATTATCATCACAGAAGAAAGATCCTGAAGGAAAAATAAACATATCCTAATAGGCAAGGTGGAGGTACAGAATAGTTTAATCTAAATATTGAAAGGAGTGTAACTGGATTTTGTAACAAACTGGTGAAGCAGGTTCGATTACTTCTTGCTGCTTTGATTCACAGTTTGAGAATGACAAGGCATTTAAAATATCTTTTCTGGCCCTAGCTGGTTTGGCTCAGTGGATAGAGCGTCAGCCTTCAGGCTGAAGGGTCCCAGGTTCAATTCCAGTCAGGGGCACATGCCGGGTTGCAGGCTTGATCCCCAGTAGGGGGCGTGCAAGAGGCAGCCATGCAATGATTCTCATCATTGATGTTTCTATCTCCCTCTTCCTTTCTCTCTGAATTCAATAAAAATAGATTTTAAAAATTAAGTATCTTTTCCATCATCAATACAAGAAAATTTGGTACAGAATAAATATCCAATACTGATTACAGATGGGGGACTGATAGGCACTGGAGTATACCCTCCTACACCAAATTCCAGCTGTAGAAACAATAGGGACTATAAACAAATGACTATTCTCCAAAACTGAAAAGTGAATGCTTGGAGGAATAGAAGAGAGAATATAGGAACTATTGATCAATGTGTAGGTCACTATATTGTGGAACTTCTTTGTTATGAAGCTTAGCCTATACTTTCACTAACAGGAATACCTTCAAAATTCTGAGGGAAGTTAATTTCCCATCCAGGAGTCTATTTCTAGGCAAATTACCAATCAAATGTGAGTTGCATAATGACTTTTTCAAACATGCAAGATATCAAAAAATGCACCTCTTAAGCACCCTTCCTCAGGAATCTTCTGGAATAGATACACCCGCAGGCTCCATGTACACTGGCTGCACAATAAACAAATATGTAAGTACTACCTCACTAACCATTGTCCTAAAAATTCACTGATAAACCACCATTCCTCACATGGGCCCGTGAATTGTGTGATACATTTTTAATCGAGTTGTTTATATAGATAAAGGGCCTGCAAAAATTATTTGCTTTAGACCCTATACATCCTAGGAAGAGTCCTAACTAATCAAAGCAACAGACTTTTACAATAATGAGCACACAAGGATTTAAGAATGAAGAGGTCATAAGAGATCAACCAAAGGACTTGTATGCATGCATATTAGCATAACCAATGGACACAGACACTGGGGTGGTGGGGGCTTGCCCTCGGGGGTGAGAGTGGCGGTGGGAGGGGGTCAGTGGGGAAAAAGGAGACATATGTAATACTTTAAAGAACAAAGAAGTCATAAGACTTGGGAATGGATTCATCAGAGTGATAAGGACAAAAGGTTACACTAAGGGTCAGAGAATGGGTGGCAGCAATATGAATCAAGCTCATGACACTTCCCGGGCTAGTTCACCCATTCCCCTCCTTGAACTTTAGCCCCGCACTTATAAAGCAGGGATAAGATCCACTCTGTGTTTTGTAAGATTAAAGTAGACACATTCATTCTCTCTCCTCTCTCTCTCCCTCTCTCTCTCTCTCTCACACACACACACAGATACCTGGATTGTCAGCCAATTGCCAATTATTTTCTGGAGATGGGGGTGGCAGTGTATGAATCTTAAGAAAGTCAATCTCTGTGTGTTTTTTTTTTCATTTTACAGACATTAATAAAAAAATAGTGATGCCTGGGAATTAATTTTGAAGATCATTTATTTATGTTGGTAAAGTCCAACAGGCCTATGACTATTTACAAAACATCCCAAGAGCCACTTTGGTTTCGGAAAGCCAGGAGGCAGAGCAGAGGAAAGATGAGACTGAGAGATAAGTTGTTTTACATAATAAACTGAAAATAATACTGACTTTCCTCAAGTATGCCATTAGTGGGGAGCGGGGAGAGAAAGGGAGAGGTGAGACAGCCTGGGAATAAGCAAAAAGAAGGTAAGGTAAGATATTTCCACAACAAGGAACCTGTGGGTTGGACATGGGGGGACTGGGGAGTCAAGTAGGCCACAGAGAAATCTCTGGTGGCAGGAATGATTTCAAAAAATGTTAAGAATATAGATGGCTAATATGAATCCTTACAGATGATCCTGTCTTTGTTTAAAATTTTGATATTTTGTTCATCGTGGTTATTTATCTTGATTACTGGGTTTTTGTGGGGCCCCTTAAGTGTTGCACCTGAGGTTAAGTACCACTCACCTCACCCCAGTCCCTGCCCTGGTTATTACCTCTTCAGACCTTCAGTACAAGTCTGCTAGGTGGAAGACCTTTGGATTAGTGATAGCTTTTAAAAATGGTTCAACACAGGATGGAGCAAGAAAGCCATCAACAGTAGACATACATAAAAATTGTCTAAAGTCAGTGTGAACAAGGAATTTGAATAATGTACGATTACACGGTAAACATTAGAGAGAGAGATAAACCGTTTGGGATGTTTAGAGGGTGCTGGCAAGGACCCCAGAAAAGAAATGGCATTTCTCTATCCTCTGTACCCTCTGCTGGGTGGCACAACACACTTGTCCTTCAATCTTTACTTCTCAAAAATGGAGTGAGAAGCCCAAGATGCTGTGGGCCTGGCCCGGCAGTTCAGTCCTGAAAAGAGAGGCCAAGAAGTGGATGTTGGATCCCTGAGGAAAACAGATTCCGGTGGGGCTGGAGGGAGTGAACAGGATTAACCTCTCACCCCCTTTACACAAATGTTGAGAAGAGCCAGCTTCAGAACAAGTAAGCCCAAGTCATCTAGAGATGCCAATTTCCTGGCGAGGGGATTTAAGAGGCTTATCTTGACCATGGTTGCTAATGCAAATTGGCTACGAACAAGAGTGAAACGTGGAGTCCATACCTCCTCTACTCTTGAAGTTGGGGAGGCAAGAACAAGGCACAGAGCCTCTGGTCCCTATTCCACGACTTGTTCTGGATGAATCCAACCTTCCATTTTTCTTGTGTCAGCAATCAAGAGTGAGTACTGCTAGGGAAATCACCCCTGAGCCATGTTTCTCTACCTCTTCCCCCATTATTGCCCCTACAAAGCCTGGAAGACATGTTTTTCCTAATCGCTCTCTGTCCTGACTCCATGAAACTTTAATCTGTTTATGTGCATGGCCCTTTGGAAGGCCACCAACCACTGTAATAACTAAGACGTTGTTGCCCCCACTGTGAGGGTGCACAACCTGAGGCCAGTTCCTTCACATTTTCCAGGTTTTATCTCCTCCCTCGGGGTCTTCTCCTCCTCACTTACCCTCATTCTCCTGCATCCCAGCCTCTCCCTCTCAGTGGCTCTGCTACTCACCCACCTCCAGCTACGGCCCTCTCTCTGTTCCCTTCTGGTTTTATTTCTTCAAAGGCAGGTCGCACTCTGGTCTGCATTCTGCCTCCATCTCTCTACTGAACCTGTTCTCCACAGTTTCACAAATGAATCATGTCTCCCACACACGCATACTCTTTCAGCCAGCAATTCCATGTAACAGAACTTTTAGCAGCACTTGCCTAGGAGATGGCAAAACTGAATGCTGGTGTTCACAACTGTTTCCAGCAAGCCGGAGATGTTCAATAACCATGAATATCGAGTAACAGTGGTATGCCTAAATTCTTAATGGACCTAGGACTTGGTTCAACCGACTGTATACAATCCAGCCTGTGTAGTCAATCCAGCCTACCTGTCCACGGTATAAGCTCTCAACTTTAATTAGTGTAAACATTATAAACACCTCCTTTAAAAATCCTTGACTTATTCCTCTCCACGACAACTCAGCCAACGGCTTTTCTGGCGTATTCCTCTGTCTGAAAAGTAAAGACAGCTGTGTTGTTTTTCTTTTGTTTGTTTTACTTTGTTCCTGGGTGTTTTTTTTATTCTGGTAGCCTCTTATCCTTTGCACCCTTTCCTTGGGCTCTAACCCAGAGAAGTGAAACCGTCAAGTTCCTAAGGATGTGGGTACAAACACGCCCTTTGTAGCATTAGCACAGGTCATACAAGTGGAAACCACTGCATGCTCAACAGAGGAACGGCTGGGTGCACTGGGGAGCACCATGCAGCCATTTAAAAGAATGAGTCAGATGCATAACTATTGAGCTGCACAGGTTTCCAAGAGATCTAGCTCTTGTGTGAGAAAAGCAAGCTTCCGGAAAATGTATACAATGCAGCACAACTCTTTTTTTAAACAACCAAAATCAACCACTCCTAGAAGTGTATTCATGTTTGAAGATGCACCTATGAATCGAATCCACAGACTCTTGAGCAGAGTCCTTGGGCTTGACCTGGGTTTGGCTCAAGAAAGCTGATTTCCCTTGCCCTGGCTTACCCCAGCCAGCAGTCATATTCACTGTGAGCCAAAAGCTTACAATGACTAAAATCAAGAAGATCTAGCTTAGGGATTTACAAGGGGCTTCATCTGGTTCCTGGGTGGGTGACAAAGCCTGAGCCCTGAATCATCTTTCTAATGTGTACAAAGTCCCTAACCAGTACTGGCCCTCTCCTGTCCCCTGGTTTCCTCCCCTGAGTGCCATGAAGGACCAGGAAATAGCTGGGGTTGAGTGGGATTAAGACAAGAGAGAAGAAGAAAGTGGAACTTCGTGCCTACTAGACTTCTTTTTTTATTTTTTAAATATTTATTGTTGAAGGTATTACATTGGTCCTCCTTTTCCCCCCCATTAACCTCTTCCAGCCAGGCCCTCCCCACCCCATTGTCTGTGTCCATGGGTTATGCATATATGCATACAAGTTCATTGGTTGATCTTTTAGACTTCTGGTAGAGGAAGCAGGCACCATGGTCAGTAAAACGAGGCCATTATTAATATTTACCTGGAATGTAAGGAAGACGAAAAGGCTGCATTCACCTGGAAAGGGCAAAGTTCATGAGAACTGTCCATGTATCCTGGGCAGTGACTCCATACTGCACCCTAATACCCGGACCCCTAACCCTTCCTGCACCCATTATGGCTCTCACTGCCTGCCCCTGTTAGGCCTCCTTGAGTATCTGGTGTAACGAGGACCCTAATGCCAGGAAGCTTGCAGCCAGGTTCAGGGAGAGGCAGGGAGCGAGTCTCTGGGCTGTTACTTTTCCAGGTTCTAGGCAGCCTGGCAACCTCTGGTCCTTTAGTGAAGGACGGGGCTCAGGTGCAGGAGAAATCAGGAACTGAAGACTTTCCGGACCATAAGGGGTCTAGCAGCCCAGCGAAGCCTCCCAGGCTGGCCTTCCATACTAGGGCCACCGCCTTCCCACGGTCCCGGTCCAGAAAAAGGGAAACTTTCCCCTCCGGAAGGGGAAGGCCCACTCACCCCCTCTATCAACCAGCTCTCCAAAAGGCCTGGAGGCCTGGGGAGTGTCCTCATCCTTGCTCCCTCCAACCTGGAGGCTCCTGGCCCCAGGCCTCGCCCGGAGGGTCACATCCATCCTCTGGGCCTCACAGGGCCAAGGGCCCCTTTATCTTCCCACAGCAGCTCGAACCAGTAGGCGCTGCCCTTCCCCAGTCTGCTGGGCAGCTGGCAGGTTGGGGCTCGTCTGGGGCGGAGACTGGGGAGCGCCTGAAAGTAGCGAAGGGGGCGGGACCCAGACCCATCTTTAAAGACACAAACTGCCTTAGGGCATCTAGACTCCCGCCGGCGGCCCAGAGCGGCTCCCCCTCGCCATGGGCCGCTACCGCATCCAAGTGGCCACCGGGGCCTGGCTCTTCTCCGGGTCGCACAACCGCGTGCAGCTGTGGCTGGTCGGGGAACGCGGGGAGGCGGAGCTGGAGCTGCAGCTGCTGCCGGCGCGGGGCCAGGTCAGCGGGGGCCGCTGGGACCCCAATCCCCGCCCGGCTCACGGCAGGAGGTGGGAGGGGGGGCGAGTAACCGCGCGAACGCGCCCAATGGAACTCCCAGGAGTTGGGACGCCTGCCCCTAAGGGGGAGGGGGTCGGGGCTGGGCTCAACCCCCTTCTCCCTCCTCCACCGACCATGGTCCCCGCAGCCTCCACTACTTTCCCAGTTGACCCCAGGCCCGTGTCGTGGGCTCAGTGGTCAAAGGGAAGGTCCCCCGAGAGCGCGGGCGCGGTGAGAGCTCAGTTAGTGGACGGGGCAGGTGGTGATGCTCAGTGTTCAAGACACTCAGGGCCTCGCCCCGCCTTCTTGTCCTCCCGGTGCGATGGGACGTCTGAGACGCCCGGTGCGGGGAGTAGGCAATGCTGTCCCTGGAGGCCTTGTCACTGGACTCCGCAGAGGACCCCGCACCCTCAGTGAAACGTCCTCTCCCGGGTCCCCGCTACTAAGTCTCACCGGGTTCTGTCCCCACAGGTGGAGGAGTTCGAACAGGACGTTCCCCAGGACCTGGGGCCACTGCAGTTCGTGAAGTTGCGCAAACACCACTCCCTGGTGGACAACGCCTGGTTCTGCGACCGCATCACCGTGCAGGGCCCAGGAGCCTTAGAGGAGGCCGCCTTCCCCTGCTACCGCTGGGTGCAGGGCCAGGGCGTGCTGACCCTGCCCGAGGGCACCGGTGAGGGGCCGCCTCGGGGAAGTGGGAGCAGGGCGTAGGGAGCAGTGGAGAGGAGGATGGGGGGTGGGGAGGAGGGAGGATTGCACTGAGGATGGTCCTAGAGGCTTGAAAAAGTGCGTGCTCAGTAGGGTAAGGGTGGCCAAGGCGGGCAATGAGGGAAAATTTACACATAAAATTAAAAAGGCTGGAAGTGGGCCTGGGCAGGGAAGTGAGTGATGTGTAGATCCCACCTCCCAAGAATGTGAGCAGAGGGAACGGAGGTGCAGCCACGCTGGGAGACAGAAGAGCCAGAGTAAAGCGGAAAGGAATCTCCATGTGACTGGGAACAAGTCAGGGCAGGGACAGGGAAGGCTGACACACGTGATCCCTGAGAGGAGGCAGGGAAGGGGAGCAATAAGTGATGTGACAACATGGAGAGACACCTGTGAGGGCAGGGAGCACACTGACGTGTTGGAATGAATGAGGACAGCAAATATTGAACTACTGTGGTAAATGAGAGACAGGAACACAGAGACAAATGGGGGTGAGAACAGGTAAGGCTGGAAACATTTCGTACCTGACTTTGATACAGGTGAGTATAAGTACTGATAAGAGGAAGAAGTCAGTAAACACGGACTTCAATAGGAAGTCTAGGAAAGATGAAGTCAGGTAAAGAAAGCAAACAGCTTTTGAGAACAGCTGAAGGTGTGGCAGGTGAGATGCAAGAAATGAAAATTCACCAAGGCAATATGTAGTAGGAAAACAGGTGTGGACATAGGGGTGACTAAGATTTAATCACCTTGCCCTAGCCAGTTTGGCTCAGTGGATAGACCCTTGACCAGAATCGGCCTGTGGACCTAAGGATCTGGGGTTCGATTCCAGTCAGGAGCACAGACCTTCATTGCAGGCTCCTCCTCGGCCCAGGTCCTGGTCGGGACTCGTGCAGGAGACAGCCAATTAATTTGTTTCTCTCATATCGGTGTTTCTCTCTGTCTTGCCCTCTCTCGTCCACTCTCCCTGAAAATCAATGGAAAAATATCCTCAGGTGAAGATTAAAAAAAAAAAGATTTTTGACACTTTAATTCAGGTGATTTATCCA
>NW_006291530.1:89000-96833 GCF_000327345.1 Myotis davidii
AAGAAAATGGGCAAACATGACACTTTGGTCTCCAGGCAAGAGGGCTGAGATAAGTGAGACCAGGAGTGCAAAGTTGGGATAAATGTGTCTGGGGAATCAATGAACTGAGCAACAGTCAGAGATAAAAGCAACAGAGCACAACTGAACACATGGACTACGATACAAAAAGGACGGTGAGGACAAACAGGGCACAGGACCACGCAAAACTGTGTGGCCAACTGTCTCCATGTCTCCCCAGCCCGCCTAGCAGGAGACAATGCATCGGATGTGTTCCAGAAACATCGAGAGAAGGAACTGAAGGAAAGACAGCAAGTATACTGGTGACCACCCACCCATATTAGACCCCAAGTTTCACACCCCCCCCCTCCCGACCCTGCCCACATCACTGACCTGAACCTTGTCCCCATGTCCTAGCTGGGCCACCTGGAAGGAAGGCTTACCCCTGACTATAGCTGCAGGCAGTGAGGACGATCTACCTCCAGATGTGAGATTCCACGAGAAGAAGAGGCTGGACTTTGAGTGGACACTGAAGGCGGGGTGAGGAAAAGCCTGGAGCTCAGAGTAGACTAAGGGCTGGGAGGCCCAAGAATGGTGGTAAATAGTGAGGGGCTGAGGAGTCGGCCAATGGGCTCATGCCTCAATGCCTGTCCTAGGGCACTGGAGATGGCCCTCAAGCGTGTGTACACCCTCCTGAGCTCCTGGAACCATCTCGAGGATTTTGATCAGATCTTCTGGGGCCAGAAGAGCAATCTGGCTGGTCAGTGGTTCCCCCAGGTGCCTATAAACCTGTGATGGCCCCTTTTGATGACCCAACCTTCATACTCGATAGTCCCCATAAGGCCTTGCCGGGTGAGACATCATCTCAGAGAGGGGCTGGATACAGGGCAGTCATATGCCTGAATCACTGGGGTAGAGCCTAGAGGAGGGTTGTGGTGAATATCTCCTCCTCTTGGGTTGGTAAACCCACCATACAGTCTACAGATGATGTATTATGGAATTATACACCTGAAACTTACATAATTTTGTTAACCAATGTCACCCCAATAAATTCAATTTTTTAAAAAAAGAATATCCTCCTCCTACCCTCCACCCTGACCCCACAGAGAAGGTTCACCAGCGCTGGCAGGATGACGAGCTTTTTGGCTACCAGTTCCTCAATGGTGCCAACCCCATGCTGTTGAGACGCTCCACCTCTCTGCCCTCCCGGCTGGTGCTGCCCTCGGGGATGGAGGAGCTTCGGGCCCAGCTGGAGAAAGAACTCCAGGTATCTCCTCCCACCCTACACTGTTCTCTCCTTGTCTGTGCGGGGAGAAGTGGTGAAGAGGAGGAACCAAAAGTGAGTCTGGGCAGGGAGGCTGTGGTAACACTTGTCCTTGGGTGAGGAGTCCTGTGCTGGAACAAAACCCAGAGATGACAAAACATGTGGGAGAAACTATGAGGAACTCCCAGCATGGACGTCCAAGGTGCATGCAGGTGGGGCCAGACATGTTAACCGGGACAGACACCTTCCCAGTGTTCATGGGCAGCGAGAAAGGTGAAGAATGCACTGTCAGCCCAGCAGTGTGGCTCAGTGGTTGAGCACTGACCTATGAACCAGGAGCATAGGGTTCAAATCCTGGTCAGGGCACATGCCCACTTAGCAGGCTTGCTTCCTAGTAGGCGGCATGCAGGAAGCAACCAATCAATGATTCTCATCATTGATGTTTCTCTTTCTCTCTCTCCCTCTCCCTTCCTCTCTGAAATCAATAAAAGTATATTTAAAAAAAATGCACTGTCCGGTGGGGGGAACTGAGGTGGTTTCCTGGAGGAGGAAGCTGGATACAGGAAAGATGAGCTGATTGTAAGGCAGACGAACAAAGCAGGATTTGAGCATGTCCATGTGCATGTGTCTGGGTTCCGTGGCAATGGCAGTCAGGGAACCTCCGTGCATTACTTGGCAGAGGAGGTGAGATTTGGACAGCGAGTGAAAGAGCGTTTGCTGAGCTGATGGGCGCCCAATACGGGGAGCAGAGCACTGGGGGACGTTGGGGAAGGGGCACAGCCTTCTTGACATGGGAGAGTTTGCAATGCCTACAATGCAAACTGGACTGAGAGGCTGGGTCTAGTAACTAGACCCAGACCTGCACAAGCCATCAACCCACACTAGGTTGTTTCCTCATTTATTTAAAATGAGATGCTCTGGTTCTGCCAATAGGACTCTGGTGCTAATATAGGATGATGGCAAGACACTAGATAAATGTCTTTATTTTTTAATTACATTTATTGGAGTGATGTTGGTTAATAAAATTAAGTATCTTTAAATGTCTTCCCCCTTTGCCCTGTCCCTGCAGATTTTGAATTCTAACGATGGATATGTTCATCTTTTCCCCAGAAAGGTTCCCTGTTTGAGGCTGACTTCATCCTTCTGGATGGAATCCCAGCCAATGTGATCCGAGAAGAGCAGCAGTACCTGGCTGCCCCCCTTGTCATGCTGAAGATGGAACCCAGTGGGAAGCTGCTGCCCATGGTCATCCAGGTGAGGCACCGGGGCATCCTCCTCCCAACACTGCTCTCTGTTCATCCCAACCTCTGCTCCCAGGGACCCAGCCCCCTGGCTCTTGGTTCCCAAATTCCATCCTCACACAATGAGACGTTTCCTCATGTCAGTCTTTGCTTGCAGCCTGGTTTTCCCTGACTCACCCAACTGGAAGTACCTGTTCAAGAGTCATAATGGCCTCTTGGAGTTCTCACCCTGTACTCAGTGGTTCTCAAACTTTAGTGTGCGTTAGAACCACCTGAAGGGCCAGTTAAAACACAGGTTCTGGGTCCACCACCAGATTTTCTGATTCAGCAGATCTCGGATGGGGACTGAGAGTTTGCCTTGCTAACAAGTTCCGAAGTCATGCTGATGCTGCTAGTTTGGGAACACACTTTGAGAATCACTATTTACTCTCTCCGTAGCCTTGACTCTAAATACACATTGTTTCCCGAATATCTTTTCTCCCAAAATTCTCAACTTTCAGCAAATACTGTCAATTATCTAACACATCCAGCTTCTCCTTTTCAATCCCCCCACCCTAACTCAGAACCTCACACAGTTCTCCAAACCACTGTTAGAATCTCCTCACTGGACTCTTGCTTTTGACTCTCCTGCATTCAACCTGACCATCGTGGCACTCATATGGCCGCACAGCCAGTGAGAGGCAGGGTGGAAGGGCCCTCGTTCCTCCTACTAGATTATAACTTCCTGGAAAAGAATAACCTTACTTAGTCCTCTCTGTTTCCCCAGGAATGGTGACCATAATGTCCTTCATAAAGTGGAAGTTCAATACACATTCAATTTCTTTTTCCCAGATCCAGCCTCCGAACCCCAGCTCCCCCACCCCATCACTGTTCCTGCCTTCGGATCCTCCACTTGCCTGGCTCCTGGCAAAGATCTGGGTCCGAAATTCAGATTTCCAACTGCACCAGCTCCAGTACCATCTGCTGAACACTCACCTGGTGGGTGAAGTCATCGCTATCGCCACCATGAGGTGCCTCCCAGGACTGCACCCTGTCTTCAAGGTAAATCCTCTACCCTCCATGTCCCATCTTGCTCAGACCCAAGAGAGGAAATGGCCAGTATCACATGATACTGCGGCAGCAAAAAATGTTTACATCCATTTGTGAAAGAAGGAGGGAAGAAAAGGAAGACTCTGTCAATGTTTTAAGACTTGCGTTTTAATTGCATCAAGTCACTTAATGTTTCTTCAAGACATGTTAGAAGGGAACCCTCTGAAATTCCAGAGACCTGACCATCTAGCAATGACCTGGGGTATTGCTGGATTATTGTTAGTAAAACAAAACCCCTGCTCCTGCCTAGGAGATTTATTGTTTATCCAGGAAGACAAGTGATGCCCATAAGAACCAACCAGTGAATAATATCTGGAACTAGAATTTGAAATCACAAGAGACAGCCTATAAACACTATAGTATTGACGGAGAATGTCCCACCCCAAATGAGGAGTCTGCTGTAGAAATGGGTCAAAAGGCAAGGAGAGCACCCCAGTAGGTTACTTATACCTGCCCAGGAAATAGGTGGAGAAAGACATGCAAGGTGGTTACAGGAATGACAAGAAAACAAATCAAAGACTTGGAGGAAACAGCAGGTGCACGTGACTTCAAATAAGACCGAAGAGAGAAAGGTCACAGGTCTAAGCTGTAACACCTAAGAATCTACAGGATGGGTGGGTTGTAATTTTAGAAGAGAGTGAACTCAGTATCTCCTGCCAGGCAAAGGAAAGCAAAATAAGACTTGTGCTTGCTTGAAAGTATTCTCAAAATCTTTTTTATTGTTGTTGTTGCTAATCCTCACCTGAGGATATTTTTCCATTGATTTCTAGAAACAGTGGAAGGGAAGGGGAAAAGACAGAGAGAAACATAGATGTGAGAGAGACAAATGGATTGGTTGTACACACCTGGGGCCGGGGATGGGGCCTAAACCGAGGTACATGCTCTTGACCAGAATCAAACCCAGGACCCCTCAGTCCACAGGCCGACGCTCTATCCACTGAGCCAAACTGGCTAGGGCTATTCTCAAAATCTTGATGACACTTTAGGTATAAGGAACATGGCAGAGAAGGGACAATACTGCTACAAGCTTATGAACCAGAGCAACTGCCAGAAACAGCAAAGTCATGAGAGAAAGCCAGTTTGGAAGCAAACACAAGTTGTTTAGTGTCAGGTCCACAAAGTTTGAAATGTTGGCAAGATATGCAAATGAGTATCTGGGTAAGGAGAACTGAACCGTGTTTCAAGCTAGAAGTTTACACCCTGTCCGCCAAACCTGCCCAGTAGTAACTATGGCCTCAGTGAGTCTGGGGTAACATAGACGAGATGGAATCTGTGCAACTAATAGAATCTTGGATTTTACTGACCTCATGGTGCTCCTGCATCACAATCTGCTGTTCACCCCCCTTTACTAATTCATCCCTCTCCACATCTCCATCCACTCACCAAAACAGCTTCATCTCCTGGCAAACCACCGAGCTATTATCAGGACACACAGGAGAAGGAACCTGTAATGTAGGCAGGCTCTGGATTCAGACTGCCAGCATCTAATCCTGAATCCTGGCCTCAGAACTGACCAGAGGCTTGCTTCAGTGTCCTCATCTCTAAATGGGGACAACAGGAGCTCCACCGTGGGTTGTTGAAGGATAAAACGACATAACAATGTAACACGGGCTGAAAGCTAGAAAAACCCTTAGTTCTTGCAATTGCGATTATTATTACTCTTATTAGGAATCGATTGTCCTCAGGTATCTTCTCTCCTCATGTGGACTTTGGACTTTCTATGACAACTCAAGCTCTTTCATCAACTTTCTGAAAAGTTTCAGACTGTGAGCTGCTTTGACATCTTGACACCAGAGGTATCACATTCCCTGTGTCCAGCATCAACTCAGATAGATACCAACACTGCAGAAGACCTGCACATAAACTGGGTGGAAATGAACACAAAATAGTCTGAGATAAAAAGAACTCCTCACGTAGCCTTTTTTAATACCTCAGGAAAGCTATTCTTTAGAAAAGCTATTAAAAATAACTGCCTAAGGGGATGGTGCAGCCCCCATGTTGCTTCGGTAGATACCTTAGAATGCCTCCTTTTATTCTGAGTAAAGGTCTTCACCCCCTAAAAGCCAACTGTGAAGCGACCAGAAGAGTGTGGCTTTGATGATGAGTAAAGAGGTAATTATGAGCTATGAGGATGGAAATGATAAAAATATAAAAGAAAATCGAAAGGGGATGATTCTTTCAAGTCAAACACTCAAGATGGAAATAATGAAGATAAATGACAACAGCTGAGACCTGAGGACTTCTGCGTGTACTAAACCCTCTTCATACGTCACTCACCTAAGCATCACCACTGCCTCTTAAGATAAGAAACCCTATTATCACCGTCTGTTGGCAGATGAGGTGACAGATAGGGGATGAGACAGATTATTATTAGAGGGCCCAGTGCCTTGGGCAAGGATCAAAGTGTAGATTGAGACCCAGGTTTGTCTAGCTCCAGAGCCTGACTCACAGGGGAGTAAAGAGCATGAGAATGAGTGACCAGAGAAGTAGGAGACCAGCCTGCAAAGGCGCTAACAAGCAGGAAAGCACCAAGAGGACAGGAGGCCACCATGCTGAGCGCCACTCCCTGATAAAGAGGGGCCCAAGCACGTCCTCCATAAACCACTCCTTCAACCTTCTCCATCCAGCTCCTGATCCCACACACCCGCTACACCATAGAGATCAACACGCGGGCAAGGACCCAACTCATCTCAGAGGGAGGTGTGTTTGATAAGGTAAGCGGGTAATGGAATGTGGGGCCGCCTAACTGCTGTCATGTTCAAGATCCCAGACCAACCGGTGTGAATGCCCTGACCCTTAAACCCAGGAGCCTGTCCCTTTATACCCATGTCTTTAAATGTGAGAACCCCACATCTGAACCTCCTGTACGCTATGCTCTGTCTTCTTCCTCAAGGCCTCTCATCTCTCTTGTCCCAGGCTGTGAGCACTGGTGGAGGGGGCCATGTGCAGTTGATCCGTCGGGCCATGGCTCAGCTGACCTACCGCTCCCTCTGTCCTCCTGACGATCTGGCTGATCGGGGCCTGCTGGGCGTCCCAAGTGCCTTCTATGCCCATGATGCTTTACGGCTCTGGGAGATCATTGCTCGGTGGGTGAGAGTGGGAGCTGAGAAATGACAATGAAAATGGGGCTTTGACAATGAAATTGGCATGAGGTCATCATGGGACAAAAGGAACATGAAACAAGAAGGTACAGACGGGAGGAGCAGAGGACTCGATCCTGGGAGAGATGAGGAACAGTGAGGAGACAGCGAGTAGGGTCTGATAAGGAAGAGACTAGGATGGGGGTAGACAGCCTCGGCTGGGATAGCTGTGGATGGGGAGACTGGGGATCTGGAGAAATCAGGGTTTTTGTTCCAACTGTGTCCATTTTATCTATCCACCATGTATGGAGAATTTCTACAAGTGACCAAATTTCATTCCTTTCTACACTAATGTACCAAAAGACAAGTCTTGAAAGATCTACACTCAGACACAGTAAGAGTGTGTTGGACAGAGGCCACAGAAAAGGAGCAGAGGTCAGAGGCTACAGCCTTCTACTCTCAAGGAGCTCAGCTCCCTTCTCCTCTGGGCAGGTACGTGGAGGGGATCGTCCACCTCTTCTACCACGGGGATGACGTCGTGAGAGGGGACCCTGAGCTGCAGGCCTGGTGTCGGGAGATTACTGAGGTGGGGCTGTGCCAGGCCCAGGACCGAGGTGAGATCCCTCCCTAGAGAAAAAAGTTCCTCAGACACTCTGCCCAGAGCCCCTTGTCAGCCTTGCCCTTCTGGGAACATGATCCCAACCCTTCATCCCCGTCTCACCCTCCACACATGAAACATCTGGATCTCACTCCCACCTCCTAAGTCTCAGGACAATCCTAGAAACTCAAAGATTATCCTCCTCAAAGAGCCTGACCATCAACTTTTATGTCCTTCCCCCTTGTCTAGCTACAGATGACCCCAACCTGCCACAGCATGGGGCCCAGTGGGTCCAGAACAGGGGTGGGCAAACTTTTTGACTCGAGGGCTACAATGGGTTCTTAAACTGGACCGGAGGGCCGGAACAAAAGCATGGATGGAGTGTTTGTGTGAACTAATATAAATTCAAAGTAAACATCATTACATAAAAGGATACGGTCTTTTTTATTTTTAGTTTTATTCATTTCAAACGGGCCGGATCCAGCCCGCGCGCCGTAGTTTGCCCCCGGCTGAGCTAGTCCCACCCACCCACTCCAGCCTTCCCTCTGAGATTCAGGAGCTGTG
>NW_006291530.1:96960-101880 GCF_000327345.1 Myotis davidii
TAAAAAAAATTAAATCAATGCCTGTCTCTCTCTTTTTTAAATCCATTGTGTAATTGGCATACAAGTAATTAAACTATAAGGTCAGTGAAATACATGGAAATAGAATTCAACCCTACTCTCTCCTACACTGTGGATGGGCCTCTCCCTGCGGAATCTGAGGCAGCACCATCCCCACCCTCCCAGGACCAAACTCTCTAGGACATCTCAGTACTGTTCCTTGGGCTCCACATGCCCCCAAGTCTCTACTTCCTCTGCCTGGCCATCTTTTCCCCAACTAGTACCAACTGCATTTGGAAAATAAACCTCCACATGTTAACTTTAACCTCCAACTAACGGCCTCTCATTCTCTCTCCCTCAGTTCTCACAGGTGACTTTTGCCTAATTTTCCCAACAGACTTGTAGAGGAAACGTGTTAAGATTAAAAACTGTCAGAAATTAGCAGTCAGGATCCCAAGTTCATGGTCAGCCTCTGCCTTTTCCCAACTGTGTCTGTCTTATCTGTAAAAGGAGAGTGATTCTACTTGTTCCACTTAACTGATAGGATTATTGGGTAGCCTGGGATAACTTTTGTAGAAAGCCTCTCTTGGCTCTGACACTAGAAATCATGACTTCTCTTATTCCTCACATTATAATTAGGAAATAGAGGGGAGCAACCCTGAATTCTTAACCATTTTTTAAGGCAGGGATATTTGATCACTTAACGCTTTCAGCCCCCAACCCTTCCATAATGACAATAATTATTATTTATTAAGCAGTTATATCAACATTTGATAGAGTATCTCATTTAGAAGGTAAGTATCATCCACACTTTATAGGTGAAAAAATTGAGGTCAGAGAGTTAATTGGCTTAAGATATCCAAACTGGATTGCTTGAGCCTGAACTGAAACTAATGTCTGATGCAAATATATTTGAATAAATGAACCAACACCCATCAATTCTAAAATGCAGACATCAACCTTTATTTCTCTTCTCTCATGCTGTAGCCTCTAAATCCTGTTTCTTTCCTCTCCAGGTTTTCCTGTCTCCTTCCAGTCTCTGAATCAACTCTGCCATTTCCTTACCATGTGTGTGTTCACGTGCACAGCCCAGCATGGGGCCATCAACAAGGGCCAGGTATGAACAGATGAAAGCCCAGGTGCCGAAAGCAAGTGGATACCCAAGGGAGAGATAGGGGTTCAAACCCTAAGTGCCAGGATCCTAGGGTTGTACTTTCTTTCCCCAGCTGGACTGGTATGCCTGGGTGCCTAATGCCCCATGCACAATGCGAATGCCCCCACCCACCACCAAGGAAGATGTGACAATAGCCACAGTGATGGGCTCACTCCCTGATGTCCAACAGGCCTGTCTTCAAATGACCATCACATGGCATCTGGGTCGACGCCAGCCAGACATGGTAAGTGAGGGCTCTGGGGAAGAGAAATGATTATGGAAGGGGAACATCAGAGTGAGGGGCTAGGCTCTAGGTGCTTCTACCTTCAAACTAGAAACTGACTGATCCTTTGTTCGTTCTTAGGTTCCTCTGGGGCATCACAAAGAACAGTATTTCTCGGGCTCCAAGACCAAAGCTGTACTAAACCAATTCCATACAGATCTGGAAAACTGGGAGAGGGAAATGACAGCCCGCAATGAGCAACTTGACCTTGCCTACGAATACTTAAGGCCCAGCCACATAGAGAACAGTATCACTATCTGAGCTCTATGGTGCCCCCACCTGGAAAACTTCAGCGCTCCAAAATAAATTCTCTACATCAGTATCCTACTAGGGTGGTGGTAGTGGGGAGAGTGGGGTGCTAGGCGAGAGAGGGAGGCAGCAAACCTTTTCTGTAAAAGGCCAAATAAAAATTGTATGGTTTGTAGGCCACACAGACTCTGTCACTACTCAACTCCCAGTGTAGCAAATGGGACAATATGAAACTGAATGAGTGTGAATGTGTTCCAATAAAACTTTATTCATGGGCAGTGAAATGTGAACTTCACGTGTCACAAAACATTCTTCTTTTGTTTTACAACATTTAAAAATACAAAAGCAAAACAAAACTAACACCCCTGTGGTTTGCTAGAGACGTGGACGGGCTGAATGTGGCGCTCAGGGGCAGCACCTGGACAAGGCTGCCTGATCTGGCCTGAGGCACTGACCCTACTTGCAAACATCCAGAGAATGCTCAGGGGCGGGTGGGGAGATTTCTTGGAGAAATGAACTACCTCAACTAATTCTCCTTTCCCTGGAGCTAGACTTCATGCTTGGTGGGCAACTTAAAAATTCCTGATTCTGTTCTTTCCCAACTTCCCCTCCGCCGCTATTCACACAGCTACCCCCAAAAGTCCTGGAATAGGACAGGTGCTCCTAGAGCAGACTAAAATCTGTTGGTTTCCTTCCCCAAATAGTCTCAAACAAAGGAGACATGAAATTCATGTCTCAAGGCCATTTTCCCAGTCCCTTTAGTACACTGCAGTCACTGCCTGTGATCCAGGTTCTTTGTTCTCTCTCATTACCCTTTTCAGAACAATATGCACAAAATAAGTGAAAAAGTACCACAAAATTATGCTAAGCACGGTTTGTTTGTCGCGGGTTCAGAATGACCCCTCTCAACCATGCTTTGATCACTGTCTTCACTAGGCTGGGTACGAGCTCAGAACAGAACTGTGTTCTTCAAACATGCATTCCCCTGGGTGATTATTACAAACCTGCCTCTTAACCAGTGAAGTATACAAGCTTTTTCTTGGGAGTGAATGACTTCCTCATATTTTTAAAGTCGTGACCCCCTACCTTATCCAAAGGGCCTATCATCCGTTTCCTTAGTTTGCAGTAGGGAAGCAAAGGGATGTTTTGTGTATTATTTTTCTCCAGTACATTTAGCAGGACCACTCACCCTCACAACCTACCCACAGTCTACTTTCCCTCGGCTTTTCCTGACGCCCATATTTTTCCTGGATTTGGCATCCAAAACCTCAGTATTCCATGTTTGGTAGCAAACGTCACTCAAGACGTCTCCGCAATTTGTAAGCGTTCTGCCCGCAAGTCGTCCGCTCGACCTCAGGAAGGGTCTCATGACCTTGTACTGCGCCGGATTCTCTCTTTTTAAGGGTAGGGATGCGCGGGGAAACGGGCGTCCTCTCTCGGAACTTCTATGTCCCCCACAGGAGAGATACCACCCGAAAGTACAGCATCTGAGGGGGCAAGTCCGTTCCAATCCCCCGCTACAGGGAGCCCACCTCCAAGGTGACCAGGAGCTCCGCGACCTAGACGCCTTCCCCAAAAACCAGCCGCTGGGGGCTCCTCGTCATGTGACCTGCCAAACCGGATCACGTGACGTTCCGGCTCCTTCCATTGCAACCTGGAGGGGGGGGGGACCAGAAAACGTTAGGCACTTGCCCTTCCCATACTCGCGCCCCGGATACATGGGTCCGTGAGAGACTCTGGGGAGCAGCGTGGTGTCCGACGCCGCCTTTGGCCACCAACGCCTGGAGGACAGCCCTCACCGCTCCGGCGCCTCGGGCATTCCCTTCACTGCCTCTCCGCTCGGCCCCGATCTCGGCGCCCCCCGACTTCCGTCTTCATGGTGTCGCTTCTGTGCTGTGGGCCCAAGCTGGCCGCCTGCGGCATCGTCCTCAGCGCCTGGGGAGTGATCATGTTGGTGAGGGGCCGGCCTGCGAGGACTGGAGAGGACCTGGGGGCTGGGAGGCTGGGAGGCTCCAGGCCTTAGAAAGCAGCAGCAGGCGGGGTGAGGTGTGTGTGTGTGGCGGGGGGTTCGTCTTTGGGGAACAAGACAGAACTGAGATTGAGAAATAGGGAACTAGAATGGGGCGGGCCGTGGAGGAGGGAGCTGGGAGGGGAGCCCGGGCTGGTAAATCTGGTAAGAGGAGGACGCGCTGGGCTCCTGAGAGATGCCTAAACCGAATTTCGCTCCCGACGTGTGTAGCTGGGGCCTTGTTTGCCCAGGACTCTGCCCGCCCCACTCCAGGAGGAAGTAACACCTGCCGATCCCCCGGGATCCCTTCTGCCCTGTCCCGTGATAATGACGCCTCTGAAGAGGGGAATGGCCCGGGTGGCTGGGTTGCTCACCGTTTCTGCCCTATCCCCAGCCCTGGCGTCTCTGTCACCACCTCATGCTCTGTTCCAGGCGACTGAGTGCGACTCTGGCAACAGCTACGTCCACTCCCAGCGCATTCTGTTCATTCCCAAACCCAGATGTTGTGGCAACATGAGACGTGGAAGGGGTTTAGGGAGTGACCCGCGCAGATGCCTGAGGTCAAAACCTACCGGTTCCGTTTCAGATAATGCTCGGGATCTTTTTTAACGTCCATTCGGCCGTGCTCATTGAGGACGTTCCCTTCACGGAGAAAGATTTTGAGTAAGTGTCGCGTGGGAGAGGCTGGGGGAGGGGGAGAGGGCGGAGCCTGTGGCGGGGGGTTTCAGGAGGCTGGATACCTGGGATGCCTGGGGCCCAGTGGCTAGGACAGCGGGTGCGGAGAACTGCTCTCTTTATTTTTTTTTTGATTTTTTTAAAAATATATTTTTATTGATTTAAGAGAGGAAGGGAGAGAAAGAGAGAGAGAGAGAAACATCAATGATGAGAATCATTGACTGGCCGCCTCCTGCATGGCCTCTACTGGGGATCCAGCCCCTAATCTTGGCATGTGCCCTGACAGGGAACCCAACCCTGACCTAAGAGCCTCACCAGTGAGCCACACCGGCCTGGCAGCCTGACGAGTCTCTATTGTTTTAAGCCCCCTGGTTGGTGGTCACTGTTACAGAAGCCCCAGCAACAGACAAGAGGTCAGCGGGAAACGGAGTCAGGACGGTCCTGTGCCTCACCGCCCAGGGCCCCCGCAGGCCTCTGAGGGGGAAATGCTTGGAGGACCCTAGTGGGCCACAATCACTGCAGGCTGAGTGGGCAGCGACTGCAAAGGAGAGGCAT
>NW_006291530.1:101991-102999 GCF_000327345.1 Myotis davidii
TTCACATGGTATCTTTTTTACAGAGAGGAAGGGAGAGGAATAGAGAGTTAGAAACATCAATGAGAGAGAAACATCGATCAGCTGCCTCCTGCACACCCCTCCTGGTGATGTGCCCGCAACCAAGGTTCATGCCCTTGACTGGAATCGAACCTGGGACCCTTGAGTCCGCAGGCCGAGGCTCTATCCACTGAGCCAAACCGGCTAGGGCAGAGAACGGCTCTCTTTAGCGTACACTTTGCATTGGTCTCGGGAGTCAGGCCTCGGCAGCCATCCTAAACCCGCCACTTCAGTTGTGGCTTCTTGACGTATTTTACCTGACTTTCCTGTGCCTCCGCCCCCCCTGCAAATGGATGCTGTACTAGAACTCACCCCATAGGGTGAAGCAGACTGAGTTAAGGTAATGCACGTGAAGGCACGTAGAACCCGTCCTAGCACATGGTCAGTGCTCTGTGAGTGCTGGCCGCTGTTCCTGTTTCTGACACTTCTCTGCCTAATCTCCTCCCCCAGGAATGGCCCCCAGAACATATACGATCTTTACGAGCAAGTCAGCTACAACTGCTTCATCGCTGCGGGCCTTTACCTCCTCCTCGGAGGCTTCTCCTTCTGCCAAGTTCGGCTCAATAAGCGCAAGGAGTACATGGTGCGCTAGAGCGGGACCGCATTCACCCCCTTCAGCCCCCTCCCTCTTCTATTTAAAGACTCTCCCCACCCCCGACTGACCCTCATTTCCGGGCCCAGCCCCGGTGGGGGGAGGCTGGGGCTGGCTGTCCCTGTCCCTCCGGCCCCCTCGCCTTTTCCCAAACGACAATAAAGAGAAGCTGCTCTCTTAAGCCTGGAGTCTGTGCTTGGGTCGGGAGGGGCGGGCCCTGGGGGCTGGATCCCGGCCTCCGTGTAGGCAGTCCCTACCCCTCGACGGAAGTGTAGTGGAGCCGGACCGGAAGAGAGGAGGTCCCTTCCACTCCCCTCCGCGCGCCGAGGCCTGCTGGTGAGGCGCTGAGCGGCCGAGTT
>NW_006291530.1:103345-110412 GCF_000327345.1 Myotis davidii
CCCGTGGCCGACTCTTCCCCCGCGGGGTACGTGAGCCCCGGCCTGGGACGCGGAGGCTGAGTGCGGACGCCAGGACTCGGCACTGACTCGGACACTCTAGGGCAGGGACAGGTGTTCGCTCCAGTGGGCCTTTGTGCGGGTGGACATGCGTGAATGAACGACAGGGGAACCGCAGACCATAGGCCACCACCACTACCCACCCACCCCGTCTGGGGGATTCCCAGACGGCTGCAGACTGTCCAGGTGTCTGTCAGACCCCCCACGCTTTGAATTGGTTTCAGTGGGCGGTTTACGGCAGCTATTTCAGGATAACGGGGAACAGGCTTGCTTATAATGTGGCGGCTGTTGCAATATGTGTTTGGGGGTCCCCGGGGTTCCCAAGGCATCTTAAGAGCTTTCTTTTCTTTTTTAAGGAGGACCTCTTTATGGATCTATGGGAGGGGCTCCAGGGATGGGGGGGGGGGCTGGTTGCTGTGGAATGCATAGCCTGGGGGCTGGCTCTACACCCCTCCTCCCACTATTCCCCTCTCCCCTCTGACAGTGCCAAGTGGACGGAGACGGAGATAGAGATGCTGAGGGCTGCTGTGAAGCGGTTTGGGGACGATCTTAATCACATCAGCTGTGTCATCAAGGAACGGACAGTGTGAGGGAGGGGTGGCTGGTAGAGAAAGAGGGGGGTGGGCAGCTTTCTTCCTCCATACCCACTGTTCCATCTTCCTCAGAATGCCTAGCTCAACATCTCTCCCACTTTGTTGCTAGTTTTCAGTTTTGTTAGCATCCCCTTGAGGACTGGAAGATAAAAGAATTGTCACAATTGGTCAGAAGTTATTCAAACGCTCTGTAATCAGGACCTTCCAAGATTGCCCGAGACACCCAGTAATTGAATTTGGTCACGGGAGTTGTCTGATTATTTACACAGATCTTTTGAGACTCGATTGCTGTGTTTCCAGGGTACTGTGATTCTGAACTAGTTTATCAGAATCCACCTGTAGATCATGGAGACTTACCTGTTTGCCTTTCACATCCATTCTTCTCTCCCAAAAGAGAATTAGGAGATGGGCCCTTCCCACTCCTCAGCTCAGGAAATTCACTCCTTACACTCGTCTACCCTGAGTGAGTGAAAAGCTTCAGGAAGATGAGACCCTACCAAAGGATTGGGGCCCTAACTTGGATTCTTATCGGAACCTGAAGGGGCTCCCCAGTATCCTTCAGAGTGGCCCATTATCCCTGCCCCACCCCTCCCTTCTCCCCTGAGCCTCTCTGATGATGACTCCCTAACCTCTCTCTTCCCTTCAGGGCTCAGATAAAGGCCACGGTGAAGCGCAAAGTATATGAAGACTCCGGCATCCCCCTTCCATCTGAGTCACCCAAGAAAGGGCTGAAGAAGGTGGCATCGGGTGTCTTGTCGCCTCCTCCAGCTGCCCCTCCACCAAGCAGCTCCAGTGTCCCTGAGGCTGGGGGTCCCCCCATAAAGAAGCAGAAGGCCGGTGAGGGCTGTGGAGTTGCTGCCTAGGAGTTAAAATCCCATCTGAGGTTCCGTGAGGGCACTGGGCTTGGATCAAAGAAGGACAGATCTCTTCCTCTCCCAGTGAAGGTTCCCAGAGTTGGGGGGTGGGGGTAGGAGGGAGAGTCAGGGAGCCTAGAACCTAGCTTATGCCCCTCCCAGATGTGACCCTCAGTGCTCTGAACGACTCCGACGCCAACAGTGACCTGGTGGATGTTGAAGGGCTAGGAGAAACTCCTCCATCCAAGAAACTCAACTTCGACCAGGGTAGGAGTCCTCCTCCTCCCACACCAGCCGAAGGGGGTCGGGGAGGACGTGTCATGTGAATAGGAGGGAGGGTCTGGCAGGAGTCCCCTCCCGTATCCAGGGGCTTTGGAAGAGAAGGTTCTCTCACACACAGCGCAGGTGCCTGGATCCGTAAAGAGCTGGGAGCGTTGGGGAGGCAGGAATTGCCTTGGAAGCACACTTGGGGCTCGCTCCATCTCGGCCATTTCACTTCCTGTTCCAGACAGCCTGACCCTGGATTCTGGCCTTCTCGTGACCTCCGCTCAGCCTCCTCTGCTGTCTCGCTGAGCCCTCCACCTCTGACCCCTCTCACTGTTTACCCTGGACCTGTGGATCGCCTGGGACTCTGAGCAAGGCCTGCCCGAGAGAGGGTCAAAGGACTGCCAGGGCTGCCCCCTGGCTGTCGCTGTATAAGCATCTGCCCCAAACCCTTTCGTGTGCATCTGATGGACATTTTTATACAGAAAAAAATAAAGACTTCCCTCTCTGCTTGGTTCCTTCACTTGACATTATTGAAGGACAGGGGACCACTCCCTCTCTCCCCAGCCCCCGGGGGCTCGGCCCTCGGCAGCTCTCACTGCCCTGCCTGGAGCAGCTCAGCCAATATTGGCAGGCTCGTCCCAGTGCCAATATTTCTGTGCTGCTAGAGCCAGGGGAGCAGGGTGTGGGGAACAAAGACTCCACTTTGCTCTCTGAAGGCAGAACTGACTCCCAGGGTCTGTAGCAGGCAGTACTCCTGAGACTGCCCTGGGGAGTTTAGAGGGGCTGTTTCCCGTGCTTTCGTCCCCCCCTTCCCCAGACCCCCACCCCCAACCTTGCAGGAAGGCCCCAGATGTCTGTGTCGCTTCTCCAGGGTGGCCTTCTGGCCCAGCGGTGCCTCCCCCACCCTCGCTCTAACACCACAGTGTGGTTTGGACGTGGCCACAGTGCCGTACAAACCACAGTGTGCTGCTGGGGCGGGAGCAGGACGGGTGGGTTGAGAGGAAGGGAGAATGAGACAGTGCTGGGAAGACCCCCACTACCAAGGGCAGGGAGAGAGAAGGTATCAAAGGCAGCAAACATGGCCCCCAAGAATGGTTGGGGGAAACGAAACCAGGGCGAGGAGCTGGGCTGGCAACTGGAGGGCGAGGGGCCTACGGGGAGTCAGTATAACAAGACTGGAGCCCTCTTCCCTCTGTAGAAACTGCTCGGGGATCCCTAGGGTGGGGTCAGAGGCGGAGGAATGGGAATGACACGGGGGCCAACAAACTCCCGAGTCACAGGGCAGGGACCCAAGGCTTCCTGTGTCCGATCCTCCCTCTCTGGGTCAGAACCCAAGAGAAAGTCAGGAGACAGGAGGCCAAGACCAGCAGGGTTGGAGTTGGCAATCCAGAGGTGGTGGGGCCAGAGCGTGGCTGGGAGAGGGGGGCAGGCAGAGGGGGGCCGGAAGTGGCCCTGGGCCTGGCCTGCCTCAAGATGGAGGCCACAGGCAGGAAATGGAGGCCGGGGGTGGAGGTGGGGGGATAGGAGAGCAGCAGGGCCAGGAAGGGGCCATCTGGACCTGGGGGCCAGGTATCCAGCCCCCAGCTCTGCTTCCACGCCCCATGGCCCCCCAGGACCCAAGTCCACCCAGCGCAACAGCCCCCACCCGCCGCCCGCCAGGCTCAGGAGTGGGCCCACCCCAGAAAGCCACGTTTCAGCCGAGTCGGCCTCCCCACCCCCACCGAGGCCTTCCCGCAGCCCTTCTCTCCTGTCCAGTATTTGATTTCTTAAAAGCACACCCCAGAAATCAACATCCAAGGGGCAAAATCCCTCCTGCAATCAAAACGATGTCCTCTAAACCCCCAAAGTTACCCTCCCACCTCCCAGCCCACCCTTCACCACCCTACCTTTCGACACACCCCCCAAAACTCTTAGCAATAAAAAAGATCTAAGACGGTAGGTGTACGCAGGCTTTTTAGGCCCTGGGGGTGCCAGACCCCTCTGACACCCCTATCGCTCCTGCATCAAATCTTGCCACAGCCTCCTGCTCCTCATCCTACCCCCCAGAGTCCCTCAGTTGAACAGCTGCCCCCAGCTCCCATCCTTGGCAGAGCTTTTGTGGGGGTGAAACAGAAATCAAACACTTTACTAACGGCTGGGGATGTTGGGGCGCCCTCTGTTCTCAGCCTTTGGTTTCCACCTGGGGGACTACACTTTAGGGCCATAAGAGAAAACCTCTCCAATTACCCCCCCAGTTCCAAGACTGACAAAGCCCAACCCCACCCCAGCACGCACCTCCAAACCGCCCCCCCCCAACCGCCACGTCTCTCCTGAAAACAGGGGACACTTTCCTCCCCACTTACCTCAGCTACTCTCCCCTGAGATCCTGGTCCCCTATTTTGAAGGGAGCAAAATTTGGGGTGCATCCCTCACATTTGGGGTGCAGGAGAAAGGAGCCGCCCCAGTCGCATCGCTGGCCTCCTTCCTCTCGGCTGGCTCAGGGAGTGGGGAGTGCCCTAGGGAGGGGGGACCCCCACAAGCGAGCTGAAGAGGGGGTTCCTCCACTCCCAGTCAGAACTGGGGACACCCCCCCAAACCCGTCCCAGCCCATCCGTGTCCAACTCGGCGGGAGAGGCAGCTGCAATGCCCCAGTCAGATTCCCCCAACACTACATTCCTCACCCCATCTAGAGGGGTCCCGGGGCCCCCAAAAAATCCCCAAAAAATCCAGGATGTTGGCAGGACGGTCCTGGACTATCTCTCCAAATTTGGGGTCCTCAGATAGCCCCGTTTTTTCAGGAAAATTCTGTCTTTCGCCTGCCTCCCGCCAGCCCTGCTCTGTCCCGATGCCAATTTTGGAAGTCACTCCCTCCTTCCTCCTCCCGGTCTCTCCAGGCTCCCCCCCGCTCGGGGGCTGGGGTCCAGGACACCTGGCTTCCATACCGGGGGGCACTCCTTGAAGGGCTAGGGGCCAGGAGGTCAAGCGCCTAGCCCCAGTCTTGGGGAAGCAGGAAAGCCCGATCCTCCCTTCCCCTCCCCCCTGGCTGGTCTCGGTGGTGGTTCAGGAAAGCCTGGAGGATTGGAATCTGCCATTGCTGTTGCACAGGCAGTTTTTTTCCCTTGGGTTGTGGGGGTGGGCGGTGGGAGGGAGAGCGGGGAGGAGAGCCGCACAGAGCAGGGACCCAGGCATGCAGAGCTGGCCTGGCTTGCCCCCTCGCCCCTGCTGCCGTGGGGAACCCCTCCCCCCACCTCACCCACACTCCCAGTTCTCCTTCGGCTTTCTGTTTGGGGCTCTTATCTAGAAAATCAGGGTACAAGAATCACCTCCTTGTACCCAACCACCACCTCTCCTTGCCACAGTTCCAACAGCTCTGACCTATTCAGGGGTGTCCACTTTACCACAAGACACCCCATTTTCTCCACCTTCTCCCAAACTGAGGTGTGCTCCCTTAAGAAATTGGGGTTCGGAGTCTAAAATCACCTTTTCTCCCTCAGACCTATTTGGACCACATAGAAATAAGAGGAAATGCATTCCTTCCCAAATTTCTCCCATCAAATCCTGGGCATACTTGGGGTTCACTAAAGAAAGATTTCTAGAATCTGGGGTGCAAAGGAGCTATATATAAGCAAAGGACAACTAAATGTGCTCCATATTAAGTAACACCCCTAATTCAATCTCACCTTATGATCCATCCCTCAGTTTCACCCAAGTAAAGTAGTTGCCAACACCCCCAAATAAGAACACCCCAAAACTTTAATTTCCCACCCTGAGCCCCCAACTTGTTTCTGCCCCTGGATAAAGCTCCTTGGCCATCTGTGCACACACAGGACTATCCCCTCCTCAAAGTAAGTTTCTACAACATTCAAATGTACAGCTTTTCTCCCCCTCATGGACCCACAACCACAGAAGGCCTTCCAACATGCTCCCAGTTCCATTATGTTCCACCGCATAAAAATAAAAGACTCCAAACTGAATTTCATGTCCCCACCAGATCTACTCTGAGCCTTGCAACTTATGTGGCACCCCAAAACATAATGCACCCCCAAATCAGCATGAAATCAGACCATCTGTATACACCAATGACTATACATCCCTGAAACAAAACCCTCATTCACTTCCCCAAGAACACCTACCACAGTGGTTCTCAACCTTCCGAATGCCACGACCCTTTAATACAGTTCCTCATGTTGTGGTGACCCCCCAGTTTCACTGTTACAAATTGAACATAATTAAAGCATAGTGATTCATCACAAAAACAATACGTAATTATATGTGTTTTCCGATGGTCTTAGGCGACCCCTGTGAAAGGGTCGTTCGACCCCCAAAGGGGTCGCGACCCACAGGTTGAGAACCGCTGGCCTAGCAGGTTCTCCTGATATTCCAAGACGACAATCTCCAAATTGTGGGTGTCAGAACTTCCAGAACTAAAGCAGCTTCAAAATCAGCTTCATGCCTCCAATGTACCATTTGCCCTCAAGCCTGAATGCAGCTCAAAATGCCCAGAATAATCAAACTAACTCAACACCCCATAATAAGCATGCCTCCCACAACTGTCCAGATAACAAACTCAACTCCATCCTGATACCAAAGGGAGCCCCTAACCAACTCCCACCTCTGCACCGGTCAGAGATCAAAGTAATCATCACATCAAAAGCCACCAGATGGTCCCCAGTCCTTAGTGATCCCCATTCCCAGTGTTTCCACAGTTCCGTGCATGCCCCCCGCCCCCCCACCAAATACCCTCACATCTGAAGGGAAGGGCCCCACGCCTGGATATGCAATTTCCTGGGCGATGGGAGACTCCTGAGCCCAAATCCAAGTCCTGCTTTGCAGCTGGCTTCCCTTCTCCAAGTGAACCTTGTCGCCTGCAAACCAACATCTCCTCAAACAAAATAGGAGGGTTTCATCTGTGCTGTCTCCCAGGTCAGGGACTTAAAATTAGTTATCAGGCCCCTCCTGCCTTCTCTTCTTTCACCTGGGACGGCCCTGTGTTCCCTGCCCTTTGTTTACCCTGTCCACCTCTCATATTCATGTGCACTAAAAACTCACCTCGGAGGCAGATTATGGCATCTAGTTAGAACGGAAACCCCTGTGCTCCCGGGGCTCAGACCCGACCCCCCCCCACACACACACACACACACTCCTTGTCCCACCCATTTCCCTTGCTCCCACAGCCGGCGGATTTCTCACCCCGGGTAGGAACCCCAGCCTCGGAGGAAAGTCACTTCTGTCGCCTAACTCTCCCTCCCTCTGTCCAACCCTTCCTCGTTCCCTCCTAGGAGACGGAAGGACAAAATAAACCAGCGCAAAGGGGACG
>NW_006291530.1:110777-111491 GCF_000327345.1 Myotis davidii
TCTCGCCTCCCCAAACCTGGCGCCTCGTAGGACGGTCCTTTACGCCCCGGAACCGAACCCTGGACAGGGGGCCTCGCTGTGTCCACGCTCCTGTGACAGGCTCCTGGTACCCCTTCTTCCAAAGCCCACCCACCCACCTTCGCGGTGCCAGCTACCCTACCCCCACAACCCAGTCACCCCTACGTCCACTCCCGAGATCCCCAGCCCTCTCCCCAGTTCGAACGCCCCGTCCTCAGTGACCCAAGACCCCTTAGGTGACGACCACCCCGTGCCTCCGTGGCCCGCCCCGGAGCCGGAGACCCCGCCCCGGCCTCGCCATCTGGAGGGCGACGGAGGAAGGAAGGATATGGACCCAGGCGTTCACCCCACCTCCACCCCCCGCCCCCGACATCCCGGCCAGATAAAGGAGCCGAGGCCAAAAGGGGAGCGCGGCCCCACCCCCCGGAGAAGAGGAGCGGCAGCCCCTGCAGGACGGGGGTAAGGACTCAGGGTCCACGAAAAGGGCTGGTTTATGTTCATGGTCGGGAGGCTGGGGCCCCAAACGTGGACTAAGCCAGGGACCCGGGACTAGACGGTAGTAGACTTCGTGGTTCGAGGAAGGGGACTTGATGGGGATTTGGTGTGTGGACCGCAAAGCGCCTGGGGGGTGTCAGGCAGGGTGAGCACCTGAGACCGAGGGCGCGGAGAAGCCGCGGGGAATGGAGGGGGGGGGGG
>NW_006291530.1:111955-115555 GCF_000327345.1 Myotis davidii
CTTTCTGTAGGGTTCTCTGGCCCCCCGAACATGACTGATCTGCCCTTTCCCCAGCGGCTTCTTCTACTCAATCTTCCGAGGCCGTGCAGGAGTCGGGGTGGATGTGCTCTCCCTGCCCGGGGGCCCCGAAGCCGGGGGCTTCGCTCCTCTTCTGGACTTTATGTACACGTCGCGCCTGCGCCTCTCTCCGGCCACCGCGCCAGCCGTTCTCGCGGCCGCCACCTATTTGCAGATGGATCATGTGGTCCAGGCGTGCCACCGCTTCATTCAGGCCAGGTGAGCAGCCCACTCGGTGTTCTCCGTGGAGGAGGTGGTTGGGACCCCAGGTGTCAGGGGCGGAAGCCAAGATGAGAAGATAGCACTAATGTCCACCGCACTTTTCCCAGCTACGAACCTCTGGGCATCTCCCTGCGGCCCCTGGAGGCAGAGCCCCCCACGCCCCCAACGGCCCGTCCACCAGGCAGTCCCAGGTGCTCCGAAGGGCACCCAGACCCACCTACTGAGTCTCGCAGCTGCAGTCAAGGCCTCCCCAGTCCAGGCAGCCCCGACCCCAAGGCCTGCAACTGGAAAAAATACAAGTTCATCGTGCTAAACTCTCAGGCCTCCCAAGCAGGGAGCCTGGTTGGGGAGAGGAGTTCTGGTCAACTTTGCCCCCAAACTGGGCTCCCCAGTGGAGATGAGGCTTCCAGCAGCAGCAGTGGCAGCGAAGAAGGACCCATTCCCGGTCCCCAGAGCAGGTACAGAAACTGGAACCCCAAGAATTCGTCGTGGCTAGCCTCAGCTAGGAGGCAGAGAGCCATGGGCCTGGGCGTCAGGAGCAGGGAGTGAGTGGGTGGGTTCCAGGGACACTAGCCAGGAAGTTCTCTAGCAGAGAAGCTCCCCGCCACGTCATCTCTCCTAACCTTTACTCTACCTAGGCTCTCTCCAACTGCTGTACAGTTCAAATGTGGGGCTCCAGTCAATACCCCCCATCTCACACCCCGGGCCCAAGAAGCCACTGCATCCTCTCCCTCCGGGCGGGCTCGTCCACCACCAGGTGAGAGCTCCTCCTTTTACTTCCTTCTGCGCTTTTGTCCTTGTGGCCGCTCAAAGCCAGTTTGGGCCAAAAGTCCTCGGGAAAAGACCTATTCCAAGTACATACTGCAAATTAGAATCACCTACAGAGCTTTTTAAAATCTCATTGCCCCGGTCAAACCCCATACACCAAAATGTGTAGACGTGGGAACCAGACATCCGTATTTTTCAAAGCTTCCAGTGAGGAGTAGTGTTTGGGAACTTCTGGCCCATTCCCATCCAGGGCTGAGTGGCCAGCCCAGAGTTCGGCCGGGCCGTTCTGGCAAGGTGTCATCCAGCAGTGCCAGAACAGAGAGAGAAAGAGAAACCTCTACCCACTAGTACGGGCCTCCACCGACCATCACTGCTAGTGAGGGGAGATTAGCAGAGTACCCTGGAGACAGGCAGACATGGAGCCAGATCTTGGCTTCCCCTCTTGCTAACCCTGTGACCTCGAGCCAGTCAGATGAGCCCCAGAAGTCTTAGAGTAAATTGAGAAAAAGAAAACCTATTACTGTGTGATTTGAAAATTCCCTGATGTTGTTGTCATTACCCATCCCCATCTCCACCCCCCCTTCCCAGGAAGTGAATTTTTCAGCTGCCAGAACTGTGAAGCTGTGGCTGGGTGCTCATCAGGGCTGGACCCCTTGGCTCCTGGGGATGAGGACAAGCCCTACAAGTGTCAGCTCTGCCGGTCTGCCTTCCGCTACAAGGGCAACCTGGCCAGTCACCGCACGGTGCACACAGGTAGGGGAGGAACTGAGGGGAGAGGCCCCTGGCCTTCCTGCCCACAGGTGTCCTAGGGCGGAGTCCCCGACCTCTCCTTCTCCCTGCCTCCAGGGGAAAAGCCCTACCACTGCTCCATCTGCGGGGCCCGCTTTAACCGGCCGGCGAACCTGAAAACGCACAGCCGCATCCATTCGGGAGAGAAGCCCTACAAGTGCGAGACGTGTGGCTCCCGCTTTGTACAGGTACGGAGCCAGCCTCAGAACTGGCTTAAGGACAACTTTGCAAGAGGACAGTGGGGGCCCTTTGGGGAGGGGTCTTTCTGTCTTTCCCAGAGGCCTAGTCTGAGGTCACCTCCCCTCCCAGGTAGCACATCTGCGCGCGCACGTGCTGATCCACACCGGGGAGAAGCCCTATCCTTGCCCCACATGCGGGACTCGCTTCCGGCACCTACAGACCCTCAAAAGCCATGTTCGCATCCACACGGGGGAGAAGCCTTACCACGTGAGTACCTGGCCCAAAGCCTTACACCACTTACCTCCCGTTTCCCTAGGGGCTGGGCTCCGAGAGGCACGAGAGGAGCAGGGCCCAGCGGGCCCTAGAACTCTTCCAACTGGGCGGAGTCCTGGGAGAGACCCTGTGTGCAAGGGGTGGGGCCTAGGGTAGGCATGTGAGTAAGGGGCGAAGATGGGGGTAGGGATGGGCAGGAACGGAAGTTAGGCTCCTTGGCTGGACATTGGCTCCTGAAGAGGAGCTAAGGGATGGAAAATCCTTTGCCGAAGAGCGGGGAGCCATCTCCTTGGCCTCTCCCTGAGGATTTGGGAGGACGAGGACTGAAGAGTTTCTCTTGGCCTGAGAGCTAACAGTTCTCTCTCGCTCAGCACCTAAAAGGTGCTTGAGGATGGGGAGGGGGACATGACCCGGCTCTCTTCCTCCCCACCCCACAGTGCGACCCCTGTGGCCTGCATTTCCGGCACAAGAGTCAACTGCGGCTGCATCTGCGCCAGAAACACGGAGCTGCTACCAACACCAAAGTGCACTACCACATGCTGGGGGGGCCCTAGCTGAGCGACGGGCCGGCCCCAGTCACTTTCTGGAAGCCAGGGAAGCTGCTGGCCCACCCCTGGCTTCTCTGTCAGATTTGGGCATGGGGGGTGCAAGGCCCCTCCATTCTCAGAAACTGCTACCACCTTCATTTCTCACTGGGGAGAGCAGGGGTGGCAGATCAGGATTCGATCTGCCTCTGTTTTGCTGGTCAAAACCTCTTCCCCCCTATCAATTGTTTCTGAGGAAAGAGCAAGCTAGGAACTGGGGAGGGAAAAGGTGGAGGCCTGGTTTTCGTAAGGGAACAGTCCTCCACCTGCAGTCCCCATCTCATTCGGTTTGTCTGTAAATATAATTTATTGAGGCCTTTGGGTGGCACCCGGGCCTTCATTCTATTGCATTTCCTAGCTCCCTCTTCCTAGTGTGATCGGTGACCTGAGACACAGAATGCGAGGTCACAGCTCTGCTGGCAGAGATTAGCACTTGGCTTGAGTGTTTTATGTTATTGTTGCTATAACTTCTAACTTTAGAATTGTTCTTTCTCCTATTTGTTTGCTTGTTGGTTTGTTTAAAATGGAAAAAGGGGTTCTCTGTGTCTTGCCCCTCCGATTCTAGGTCTGGAACCTCTATTTGTCCGAGGGCAGCTCTGGGAACATGTGGAATTTGTGGAATTGGGTCAGGAACCCTCTCTGGATTCTGGATATTCTAGGTCAGGGGTCCTCAAACTACGGCCCGCGGGCCACATGCAAATACAAATATTCCGTTTTCTTTTTTTAG
>NW_006291530.1:115568-118730 GCF_000327345.1 Myotis davidii
CCTCCAACGGTCTGAGGGACAGTGAACTGGCCCCCTGTTTAAAAAGTTTGAGGACCCCTGTTCTAGGTTCTCTAGCAGGCTAGAACTGGATAGACATTTATCTGTTCTGCAAGGGCTATGGGACCTTTAAGGTGAGCCTGAAATGCAGGTAATAAATGCCTCCTGAGGGCTGTGGGTGTGGGGCTTGTCAGTCTTGGAACTGGGGGGATGGTTGGAGAGGCTTTTTCTTAGACACCTATCTGCCCCATTCACCTGCTCCCCTAGGTTTGCCTCGGCTGTGTCTGTCATGATAGAGCTCACAACCCTCCCACTAGGGCCTGTTGTCAGCACTGAGTTCTGAAATTCCTTATTAGAGATGATGCCTCCTTTCTGACTCTGCCCCACCTCTAAGAATGTTATGACCTACGGGAGAGTTATGAAACTCTTTATCTTAAACTCTTTATCTTGACCAGTCCTTTGATGCTAAGGCATCTGGGCTTGAATGTCTCTTGGGGTTCTCTCTACCTGAGACAAACTCCTTCTTCCCTCAGTGGGTTTTTGGACATGTTCTGGCAAATGTCCAGATTCCAGAAACTTCTTTGCCTCTAGAAGCCACAGGTGCTTGGTAACTTTCTTAATCTTAGAAAAGCTGGGTCTGTGACCTGGTCTTCCCATCACTGTATTCCTGTCCGGAACAGTGAATGCACTGGGACCTTCCACGGGGAGAATAAAGGGGCTGAGTTCCATTTGGGGTTTGATATAGTTTGGGATTATGATTGGGATTATTGTTGGGGTTAGAGGTTTAGAAGATTTAAAAGATTGACTGACTGACTGACTGATGGACCTTCTAGTGGCCCAAGTATCCAGGTAGAATTCAGAGGCTGGTTGAGGGGTGCAGTTTCTGGTGTAGGTCAAGGAGGTAGAAAGTTAGGAATGGGGTTGCCTCTTAACTGGGCAGAAGGTCTGGAATGTTAGACGATGCTCTGAAGCCTTGACTTACAGTCCCACCCCTTTTGCCATGGAGCCTATTTGGTTATGGGGCATGGGGACGAGGGGAAGGGCTTTGAATTTGTGGGGTAGAACTTCCTCAGGATAGGTCAGTGCTAGTGGTTGTCATTTGGAAACTGGTGAGAAAGCTACTCTTTACCCTCTTACTCCCCACTGCAGACTTGCAGGAAGAGAGCGGAAGTGAGGAGGAACCATGGTTTTTATTTTATTTTATTTTTTAGCAGACTGGATGGGCAGGTGGAGAGTGCCTAGGGGTGGAGATGTTAGATCTTGCAAGATCAGAATCATGAAATAAAGAAGTCTCTCTGTGCTGCCTGCTGTGTCCTGGGTTTCTTGCCTGGGGAGCCTGGGGACTACGTAAAGCTGGGGAGAGCGGGTTCTTTCCTCCTGGGGACCATCTGGAGATTGTGTGCCCATCCCACCAGACATTTCAAACGGCCCGTGTTCTCCCCTCCCCTGCCCTTGCCTTCTGGCTCATGGTGCAGGAACCAGTGACTTCATGAAGTGCTCCGGAGCCACCTGCATCCTGCAGCTCTGAAATCACTTCCTGCCTGAAGTGTGGAGGCGGCAGGGAGAAACCAGGAAGCCACTAATAATACCAGGACACTGGGGGAATGCAACTGTGCTGGAACACCCCTAGCACCACTGTCACCAAAAAAAAAGGGTTGGGGTTGGGTCCCCTGAGGACAACAGGGGCTGGAGGTAGCAGTGAGAAGGCTGTGTGGTTAGAAACATGCCAACTCCGCCCCTCCCCCAGCAATGGTGTCTTGGAATTTATCCATCGCCCAGCGTTTGCTTCTCTCCCACCCTGTCCCCTGTCCTGTGTGCGTTCTGGGTGCACAGCTCTGTTCTGCCCTGTGGGTAGAAGGTAGGAGGTCACTAATTCTGAGAAGTTACCTTCCTTTTGGACTTAAATTACTCATCTGTGAAATAAGTCTATTAACATGGTCTCTGCAGCTGCTTCCAACATTTACAGTTTGTGTTTGTGTTTTCCCATCTTTTATAAAACCCATGACCTGGATTATTTTATTAAAAAGCAAAAAGTGAAACTTAGAAACTAAAACCTCTCTTCTCCCGCTACAGTTTATCCCCTGTTGAAAAGGAGACGAGCTAATATTCTTGCTACATGTCAGGCCCTCAACTAAGCATTTTAGTGCATAGGTTTTCTAATTCACCTCCCCTGACAACCCTAAAAAGTAGGTGCTATTATTACCCCCAATTTACATGTGGGGAAAACAAGTAAGAGACTCAGTACCTTGGTTGGCCAATTTAATACGAGATGGAGCTGAGGTTGGAACTATGATTCTACAGGCTGCACTCTTTAACTGGGTTATATCCTCACACCAATTTCTATGTCATTGGCATATTCTCCCACCACCCAAAATTCTGACTCTGCTTCCAAAAAAAAAAAAAAAGTTTTGGGGGGTAGGACTTTTTATTTCCCACATATAAAACTTTAAGGCTCAATATGCTTTTTAAAATTACACAGCCTCTCTCGCTCCCCACCCCCCACTTGTCAGGTATAAATCTTTGAGTCCAAGTTTCAAGGTGAGGGTCCTGGGGGGCTTGAATTGCAGTGAAGAAGTGGGAAGCTGGGCCATAGATGATCGTGAGATGCAAAACCGTGGTTAGGAAGTGGTTTTACTAGAAGGGCCGAGGCAAGTGCTCTAGCCCCGCTGGAGAAAGGGTAGGTGATGCTGGCAGGCTCGCCCTTCCTCTCCCCGGTTATTTTTGGTCTCTGTGACCTGTAGGTTTCCTGTTGGTGGGAACAGAAGCGACATTACAGCAATGAACGCCAGGAGTCCAACAACCCATTCCCCTTGTCTCCTCCTTGGGTCCCGGAACCCCTCAGGGATCTAGATTCTAGTGACCCGAGTAGCTCGGAGCATTTTATTTTAATCTCATCGCCTAATCCCTGCGCTCGCCACCAGGCCTTGCAACTCCTGGGCTCCTCATGAGGCAGGGGATTGCTTTCCGACCCTGAACCAGTTTACCACCACCAACCCCTCTGCACTGCTCACGTGCGGGCCTGGGTGCTGAGATCTGGACGAACCGGCCTGCTAGGTGGACAGGAGACGGCAGCAGCCTCCGGGCAGGTCCCCGCGTCACCGGGGGCCCACCTCACTGACCTCCTCAAGCTCCCCCTTTACGCATGCTCCCACTCACCGCCGCGAC
>NW_006291530.1:119037-120396 GCF_000327345.1 Myotis davidii
CGCGTGGCCGGGGGCGGGCGGGGGGGGAGGTCCCGAGCCTGATTCCCACCGGGGCTTTCGGACCCGCAGCTCGGTGACCTCCCGCATGGCGCGCAGGACCGAGCCCCCAGACGGGGGCTGGGGCTGGATGGTGGTGCTCTCGGCCTTCTTCCAATCGGCGCTGGTGTTCGGGGTGCTCCGCTCCTTCAGCATCTTCTTCGTGGAGTTCGTGGCGGCGTTTGACGAGCCGGCCGCGCGCGTCTCCTGGATCGCCTCCATAGGCATCGCCGTGCAGCAGTTTGGGAGTGAGTGCTGCGCCTGGGGCCGGTGTCCCCAGACCCTCGGGAGGGAGAGGGAATGCGGAGACAGGGAGGGAGGAGCGGGGAGATGGGGGAGTGTTGCCGGAGAAGGATGCTTGGAGCCTTCTCACAGAACACCTTCCTCTTCCCCAGGCCCCGTGGGCAGTGCCCTGAGCACGAAGTTCGGGCCAAGGCCAGTGGTGATGACTGGGGGCATCTTGGCAGCGCTGGGGATGCTGCTGGCCTCCTACGCCACCTCCTTGACCCACCTGTACCTGAGTATTGGGCTGCTCTCAGGTGAGACCCTGGGGAGGGCAGGAAGGTCAAATGCCTGAGTCTTGGGACTCTCACCTTCCTCCTAGTCTTAACAAAAGACTTCAGGAGACGCTGAGAGAAAGTTTTGAATAACACCTGTGCCCCGAAGGGAATTAAGAGGGATGACTCATTTAATAAACTTGGTGGAGTGGTTCAGACTTTCAGAGATAATGAGTCCACGGTATGCAAGCCCGGAGCTAGTGGGGCTGGAATGCACAAGGAAGAATTACATAGTATATAGTTGTGGCAGGCACTGTGACTGTAAAACAGGTATCTATCCTGCTTACAGTTTTTTATATATTTAGGTGCTCCTATATTGGGTGCATATATGTTTACCAGGGTTATAGCCTCTTGTTGGATCGATCCCTTTAGTATCGTGTAGTGACCTTTGTCGTCTCTCGTGATGGCCTTCTCTACCCTATTTGCAGATGAAGCAAGGCTTCGGAAGCTTATGAAACTTGGCAAATGAAGATCACACAGCCAGAAATCGTAGGGCCTAGGTGCAACTCCAAAATTCTGTGCGGGTTACTTTTAAAAACATTATCTCTAGGTCTCTACAGTCCCATAAAGTGTATTACCCCCATTTGGCAGATGAGGGGTTTGAGGCCGGGAGATTCAGTAAAGTCAAACAGCTAGATAGTATCAAAGCCAGGATTGTAACCAGACCTGTGCTACCTTCTGCTGCTGGGCAATATTGGGATTACTGGGCGCCCTGAACTCCCAAAGAGTCCCAAAACCACCATTTTTATATATATATGTATATGTA
>NW_006291530.1:120493-124066 GCF_000327345.1 Myotis davidii
TCTTTTCTCTGTCTCTTTATTATTATTGTTTTTTTTGTTTTCTTTTACAGGTTCTGGGTGGGCCTTGACCTTCACACCAACACTTGCCTGCCTGTCTCGTTACTTCTCTCGCCTGCGATCCCTGGCCATGGGGTTGGCACTGACTGGCGTGGGCCTCTCCTCCTTTGCTTTTGCCCCACTCTTCCAGTGGCTGCTCAGCTACTATGCCTGGCGGGGCACCCTACTGTTGGTGTCTGCCATCTCCCTCCATCTGGTGGCCTGTGGTGCCCTCCTCCGCCCAATCTCCCTGACTGAGGACCCTGCTGTGGCTGGCCCTGGGGCCCAACTCGCCTCCCTCCTCCATCATGGCCCCTTCCTCCGTTACACTGTTGCCCTCACCCTGGTCAACACCGGCTACTTCATTCCCTATGTGCATCTGGTGGCCCATCTCCAGGACCTGGATTGGGATCCACTGCCTGCTGCCTTCCTCCTCTCGGTGATTGCTATTTCTGACCTCGTGGGGCGTGTGGTTTCTGGGTGGCTAGGGGATATAGTCCCAGGGCCTGTGGCACGGCTCCTGATGCTCTGGACTACCCTGACCGGGGTGTCACTGGCCCTGTTCCCCGTGGCTCAGGCTCCCACAGCCCTGGTGGCTCTGGCCGTGGCCTATGGCTTTACATCAGGGGCCCTGACCCCACTGGCCTTCTCCATGCTGCCTGAACTGGTGGGGACTGGAAGGATATACTGTGGCCTGGGACTGGTGCAGATGGTGGAGAGCATCGGGGGACTGCTGGGGGCTCCTCTGTCAGGTAAGGGGGATGGGGTTTCCAGATGGCCATGTCATACCATTCAGGGAGGGGACTATTCACATTAGAGTGGATGTAAATATTGCCCTTTACATGGTATGGTATACCACATGGCCTGAATAACCAATCATTAGCAGCCCTGAAGTGGGCCCATGAGACAAAGAGATTGGGGCTGTGGAAAAACTCAAATGAGCTCTGCGGAGCCCTCGGTAGGATGCCTGTCGCTTGGATTTTCAGACTTGTCTGGACCTGCTCTTACCCTTGGCCCATTTGGCCCCAGCTCAGATGTCTGAGCCATGTGGTCAAAGTTCTCCAGCCTTCAGATACCAGAACCTTCAGACCCTAGCGACTATTAGATGACAGGGCCACAGTTGCCGGAAAGAAAGACACAGGTGTGCCTGCCTCAATCTGGACCCCCACATCCCCACTGGCTGATATGGAGGGCCTTTCTGAAGGCAGGGAGGTGATGGGCACGACCTCTGAAGCCCCCTGGGACACCAGAGTTGTCAAGTGCATCTGGTCCTACCTTGGCAGTTCTAACTCTTCCAAGATGGCAGATTACAGATCATTTTCCTCCTTCCGCCCCAAAATATCTCTGAGCCGTCGGTCCCAGGAAACAGATCACCCATGTGTGTTCTTTTTCTCTCTTGGATGTAGGCTACCTCCGGGATGTGACAGGCAACTACACAGCTTCCTTTGTGGTGGCCGGGGCCTTCCTTCTTGCAGGGAGTGGAATTCTCATCACGCTGCCCCACTTCTTCTGCGTCTCAGCTCCTACCTCCAAGCCCCAGGACCTTGGCACAGAGGCACCGGATACCAGAGTCCCCCTGCGAAGGAAGGGCTGGGAGAGGACTGAACTCCAAAAAGACCCGGAAAGCCAGAGATGGGCAGCTCCGGGTCTTCTGCCCCATATTGATGCCCAGGGAACCACAGTGCCTTCAGCATCTTGATCTGTCTTCCACCACAGCTTGCCCAGGGCTCCTGCGATGTGTGTGCCAACTCCTATCTCTTCTTGGCTTCCACAACCATTTCTGCAGGATCCAAGAGTTCAGCCTGCTCCAGTGAGCCGTGAATCAACTGTGAAAATCAAAGGCCAAGAGACTTATTATGTTTTACAAGTGATCGATCTCTAGTGTTGCCTCCTACGCTTCTTCTCTGAAGACAGATGTTTGGGGATGAGGGATGCCGCTTTGAGATAAAACTGGATAAGAAAACTGGATAATAATCAGAAACTCAGAAAGAACTGGAGGCCAAATGCTGGGGTTGGTTGAGTCGGGTCATGGCTGAGGGATAGAGGGGAAGTGTCCAGGAGCTCTGGGGACTCCAAGCATTTTAACCCTGGACTCTGCTCTCTGGACCACAGTTCCTCCCACTTGCCCGCTGACCTCCCTCTTTCCCACTAGCCCCTGTGACTGAGAAGAGAAATGAAGGAAATGGTGGGGACGTGGTGGGGGCAGGGGTAGTTTGGGAGAGCGGAAGCTCAGAGAGCCTAGCCTGGGTCGAGGATTCTTGTATTCACCGCAGGCCAATAGAATGCGGTTGAGATACGGGAAGAGTTTTGAGTCAAGGAAATGAGGATGGGGCAGATGGCACCCATGAGGCTCCCTCTCCCTTAAACAAATTGAAGCTGGCAGGCAGACAACTTCTCAAAGGCGCCCCGTTATAATGGCAACAACGTGGGCAAAGAGAAATGGACTGACTAGACAGACAGATACCCGCCTCTCTCCCCGGCTTAATGGGATCCTGTTCCTTCCGAGGGGCCTTTTGAATGTCTTAAGTAGAAAGTTTTCAGCGTCCTAGATGGGCTAACCATTGGAGCTTGCAGACACATTGGAAATTTTTTATTGAGAGGCTCAAACCAAAAGAAAATGGTCAACAGGAGGTGTCGGCGGTGGCATGCGGGCCTCCTGGGGACAGCAGGGCCCCCGGAGGAGCGGGGAGCAGCTCCCCCCTCTCAGGGGGAGGGGTGGCTGGAGGTGAGGCCGGACTGCAGGAGGGCAGCGCCCCAGGCAGCCCCAGGTAGATGGAGCTGCCTGAGAGGACGAAGGAGCCACACACGAGGAAGGAGGCCGTGAAGTCCCCCGTCTCATCCCTGAGGAAGCCTGAGAGGAAGGGGGAAGGAATTTAGAAGCCTCGGACCCCAGGATGGGGGTCGGGGTGGGGATCTGCTGGCTCAGTCAGGCCCTTACCTGACAGCGGGGGGCCCAGAAGCCCCCCGAGGCTCATCAGCAGCATCACCAGCCCGGTGGCCTGTACCACACCTCCGATGCCCACCAGCCCCGGGAGCACTCCGAACACCAGCGGGGCGTAGCTGCCTGCGCTCAGCCCGTAGGCCCCGGCCGCGGCCAGCAGGGAGCCCCCCCAGGCCTCCTCACCCCCGACCACGGGAACCAGCCCCACGGCCAGCAGCCCCAGCCCCGTCAGAGCCCCGAACACCGCCAGCAGCCGCGGGAGGGGCACCCAGCCCTGGTCCGCCACCCACCCGCAGACCAGCCGGGCGCCCGCATCCCCCACCGCGGCCACGGCCACCACCAGCGCGGCCCTGTACCCCGCCAGGCCCCGGTCTAAAGCGTGAGGGGCCAGATGCACGTAGGGGACGAAGTACCCGCCCCCCACCAGGGCCGTGCCCAGAGCAAAAACCAAGAAGGCTGGGCGCGCGAAGAGACCCAGGCCGAGGGCAGCGAGGAGCCCGCGGGGCGCTGCGGGAGGGTCCCCGGGCAGCTGCAGGGGTCGCAGCAGGGGGCAGCAGGGGGCGAGGTGGAGGGTGATGGCGCCCAGGAGGAGCAGG
>NW_006291530.1:124145-125154 GCF_000327345.1 Myotis davidii
GCCCAGCCGGCGCCTGCGGACGCAGAGGACTCGGGTCACTTGGTTAGGGATGCAAACGCGGAAGCCCTGTGCTGTGCCTCTGAAACTGACATGTTGTCTGTTAGCCACGTTTTCCTAAAAATAAAGTCACTTAAGTGTTTAAAAGGGAAAAGACGGGGTGAGGACAGAGGCCTGGGATGCCTGGCCCCGCAATCCCGGCCCCGCTCTTGGGAGGACGCCCACCATCACCACCACTACCGCACAGCGGGTCTCCGGCCCCCAACCAGCCCCCCCGCCTCCGCCATCACCCCTGAAGGACCGAGGACCGTCCGCCCTCACCGGCGAGGACGCCCAGGCCAAGGTAGAGGTGCAGCAGACTCCCCGCGAAAGCCGAGAAGAGGAAGCCGAGCGAGGTGAGGACGCCCCCAATCATCACTACGGGGCGCGCCCCCCAGCGGGTGCTCAGGGCGCTGCCCACGGGACCTAGAAGGAGGCGGAGTCACGGGAAGACACGCCCTAACCCTCCACCTCCAACGCTTCCCATTGGCTGTGTGCCTGACCTAACGCTCCTCCCCCAGCCTACCGGCCCCCCCTCTCAACCTCAACCCACTCTGTTCGGGAACTGGGTGCCACCTGCCGTCCTTTCTCGGGTCACCTGGCAAGCAGGTGGGCACCCCACCACTGCACTCACGGCCCCTCCGTCCCGGCCCCTCCGTCCCGGCTCCTGCCCCCCACCTCGGGGCGTGGGGGGCTCACTGGCTGCCTGCTGCACGGCCAGGGCCAGGGCGCTGACCCACGCCGTGTCCTGAGCGGTCCGGCCGAAGTGCTCAGCGATGTCAGGGAGGGCCAGGCCCAGGGAGCGCAGCAGCCCGTAGGAGAGCCCGTTCACCAGGAAGGCGGCGGCCGCCACCACCCAGCCCCAGCCCCCGTCCGGGCTTCCGTCCAGGGTCCCGGCAGGCTTGGGGGTCATCGCCTTCTGGGGGAGAGAGGAACACATGGAATGAAGTCTCCATGTCTGCGCTTCCTCTAG
>NW_006291530.1:125969-127589 GCF_000327345.1 Myotis davidii
ACACACACACACACACACACCAAGCTCAGGAAAAGGGAGCAGCCAGGAATGAATGCCATGCACCTGCCCAGAGTCAAGCACCTGCTGCCTGCTGGGCACCCAGGGGACACGTGACTGCAGCCCCAGCAAGCAGGAGGCAGGTAGCGATGTGCTGGGACAGGGGCAGTGCGTCCACGGCCTGAGGGATGAGTAGAAAACGTTGCTGCAAGATCAGTACATCTTGGATGTCAGTTCGCAGACCTCCACTGAGTGCTGGCTGTGTGCCCAACAGTAATATGCCTCAAGGCCTTAGGGGAGGAAGAGGAACTCCCTTATTCCAAGGAGCTGTGATGTGCCAGGCGCTCTTCACACATGTCATCTTCTCACCCTCACAATAACCCTGTGAAGATGGTGTCATCTTCATTCTACAGATGAAGTCATTGGACCTTCCAGAGATTAGGTGACTTGCCCAAACCACACAGCTAAAAGATGGTGGAAATGTGTATTTACATTTTGGGAGTGTCCAACGCTGGGACCATACAAGGAGAAGAGCCCTAGCTGGTTTGGTTCAGGGGTTGGAGTGTCGGCCCCGGACGGAAGGGTCCCGGGTTCGATTCCATTCGAAGGCATGTACCTACCTCATTTGCAGGCTCAATCCCCAGCCCAGGTCGCTCAGGCAACCAATCAATGCGTCTCTCACATCGATGTTTCTCTTTCTGTGTCTCTCCCCTCTTCCAATCTGTCTAAAACTCAATGGGAAAAAATATCCTCAGATGAGGATTAACCAGAAGAATAGACCCGGGACTGAAAGAGGATCTGCCAGAGTGGAGGGAAATGGCCAGGAGACAGTCTGATGCCAAACCGGCCTGGAAAGGGAGCCTTTTCAGGACCAGACAAGTTATGGTTCTAAGATAGGGGCACTGGAAGGAGAGAAAGGATCTTTGCCATCAGAATCACTAAAGATTTAGAGATTAGACTTTTAAAAACAAAGTAAGAAATCTGAGAATTGAACTCTGGTATTGGTTTTTTTAATTAAAATTTTTTTATTTACTGAGTTGAAAGAGAGAGACTTGTTGTTCCACTTATTTACGCATTCATTGGTTGCTTCTTGTATGTGCCCTAATTAAGGATCGAACCCGCAACCTTGGCATAGTGGGACGACACTCTAACCAACTGAGCTACCCGGCCAGGACAAAAATTGTATACTTTATGATGTGTTCTCCTGATATTTCCTGTACCCACTTGGCACCATGCGTAGTGCAGTATTATTGACTATATTCCCTATGCTGCACTTTACATCCCCACGAGTATTCTGTAACTACACTTTCACCTTTTTCACCCCGTCCCCCAACACTCCCTCCTCTCTGGCACCCATCAGTTTGTTCTCTGTACCTATGAGTAAGTTTCTGTTTTGTTTGTTTCAGTGGTTCTCAACCTTCTGGCCCTTTAAATACAGTTCCTCATGTTGTGACCCAACCATAAAATTATTTTCGTTGCTACTTCATAACTGTCATGTTGCTACTGTTATGAATCGTAATGTGAATATCTGATATGCAGGATGGTCTTAGACGACCCCTGTGAAAGGGTCGTTCGACCCCCAAAGGGGTCGCGACCCACAGGTTGAGAACCGCTGACATAGCA
>NW_006291530.1:127684-142365 GCF_000327345.1 Myotis davidii
ATATTGGCCTAGTAATATATGTACCACAGCTTTAAAAAAAAAATTATTGGGGTGACATTGGTTCACAAAACCATACAAGTTTCAAGTGTACAACTCTACATTGTGTGTCCATTACCTAAAGCGAAGTCTCTTTCCATCATCATTTACACCCCCATTGCCCAGCTCCACCTAACTCACCCCCCATTCCTCTGGCTATCACAACACTGTCTTTATGTCTGTGTGAGGTGTGTGTGTGTGTGTGTGTGTTTTGCTTAATTCCTTCACCTTTCATCAGCTGTCCGTCTGTTCCCTGTATCCATGCCTCTGTTTTTATTTTGTTCATTAAGTCCCACATATAAGTGAGAGCATGTGTTACTTGTCTTTCTCTGACTGGCTTATTTCACTCAGCATAATAATCTTTAGGTCCATCCATGCTGTTGCTCGAAAAGTAAGATTTCCTTCTGTTTTACAGCTAAGTAGTATTCCATTGTGTAAATGTACCACAGCTTTTTTAATCCACTCATCTACTAATGGGCATTTGGGCTGTTTCCAGATCTTGGCTGTTGCAAATAATATTGCAAGGAACATAGAGGGTGCATATATACTTCCAAATTAGTGTCTCAGGTTTCTTAAGATATATTCCTAGAAGTGGGATCACCAGGTCAAAAGGCAGTTCCATTTTTAATTCTTTGAGAAAACTTCATACTGTTTCCCACAGTGGCTGCACCAGTCTGCATTCCTACTAACAGTGCATGAGGGTTCCCTTTTCTCCCTATCCTCGCCAACCCTTGTTATTTGTTGATTTATTGATGGTAGCCATTCTGACATGTGTGAGGTGATATCGCATTGTGGTTTTAATTTGCATCTCTCTGATGATTGTTGACATTGAGCATCTTTTCATATCTCTATTGATCATCTGTATGTCTTCTTTGGAGAAGCGTCCATCAGGTCCTTTGCTCATTTTTAATTGGATCGTTCGTTTTCTTGGTGCTGAGCTGTATGAGTTCTTTATAACTTTTGGACATTAACCCCTTATCAGATGTATCACTGGGGCCATGTTCTCCATTCAGCAAGTGTCTTTTCATTTTGTTGATGATTTCCTTTGCTGTGCAACACTTTTTAGTAAAAGCATACTTTGTACATTGGGATTAAGGTCACCATTGCTATACTTCAGCCATTTAAATCAGATGTGTTCTTCGGTTTCATTCTTAAACAATATCAGAAAATTAGGTAAATTACAGTTTTTGGAGCATGTATCTCCCAAAAGCCACATGATGGCAGTGTTTCCTAATTGCTGAAAAGCATCTGCAGCTAAAGAAAAAAAACAAACACCTTCTTAAGTAGTGAAACTGTAAACCTAACAAATACAGCATGACCTTTGATGGCTCTCCACTGCCTACAGGAGGGAAAGAATCAAATTTCTTTTCTTTGGGTATAAGGCCTTTCATAACCAAAAGCAGACCCAGGATACTTTCCCATTCCATTACCCTCCCCTTTCTCCCACACCCTTCCCTCGGCCCCAGTGCTCACCCTCTCCATGGATATGCCTGTCAATGTATTCTCCCTCCTGAATTTTTGCATATGTCATGCCCGCTGTTTGTCCTGGGTGGGGCACAGGAGTCCTTGAAAGTTTCAGGTCCTGCCAAATACACCCTAGAAAAGTGGCCTCACTGGTTTTCCTGGCCTGGGTTGCTGTTGTGAAAGGCGCCTGGAAGGTGGAGCCAGCAGATCCTCAGCCACCCTGAGGGCAGGGAGCCCACTTCCTGAGATGGGCGGTGAGGATCCTGTTCCAAGCTGAATGCAGTCCCCAGAAACAAACCTCTCCCTCTCCACGGTGAAGTGAAAACGCAAGGCAGTCAAAGAAAAGACGGGGCCCTCTGGGTCTGGGAGTTCTACAGAGTTATGCGGAGCACCTTCAAAAGATACTTACCAACCCAGAGGACGTCCCAGAGCCTGGCCCTGGGGTGACTGGTTGTGAACAGGCACATTCCTCTTCTACCTCATGCCACCTTCATTCTTTTTTTTTAAATATATATTTTATTGATTTTTTACAGAGAGGAAGGGAGAGAGATAGTCAGAAACATCGATGAGACAGAAACATCGATCAGCTGCCTCCTGCACACCCCTTACTGGGGATGTGCCTGCAACCAAGGTACAGCCCTTGACTGGAATCGAACCTGGGACCTTTCAATCCGAAGGCCAACGCTCTACCCACTGAGCCAAACCAGTCAGGGCATGTCCCCTACATTCTTAGCCAAAATTACCCTCACTATGCATCTTTTGCTCATTGAGCTAACGTAGCATTGAGGTTAGGAGAATAGATTCCCAAGCGACACTTCCTTAGTTTGAATCCCATCTCAGCCATTTATTAACTGTATGATTGTGAGCAAGTTACTCAACCTCTCTGTGCCTCAGTTTTCTCATCTCTAAAATGGGAATAATAAGAGTAGCTACACGATAGGGTTTTAATGAGGATTAAATGAGTCACTGTGTATACATGTATTAAAAAAGAACCTGAAATGGCGCCTGGAACGTGACATGTGTCTGCCCATATTGCTGCTGTTGTGACTTGGAAGAACCTGACTAGACCCTTCAAGCACCACCTGGCTATATCTTCATGCTTCAACGTCAAAGAAACTCATTGGTCTGGTGAGTTCTCAGTAGAACTACGCTAGTTATAGGATGTTAATGGCTACAAAAAGAGGTTAAATGGATTTTTTTTTTTCTCTATGTGGTGAGTTGTTTCCTTAGCATTTCCAAAAGTTTATAAGAAAATGCTGGTCTCCCTTGCTTGACTCTAAAAATAAAAGAGAAGAAAGGAGCCTAAATAAGTTTTGTTCATTTGTTCATACAAAATATTAATAGATACCTACCAGGCCAGATGCTATGCTAGGGATACAAATATGAATGGCACAGTCTCTCCCCTCCAAGCTCTCACAATCAAATTAGAGAAAAAAAGTGAAATAAAGAAATCTCCACACCAGGAGAGAGACACAGACATCATAGAGTGCTGCATGGTAGGAGGTGACTCATCCTGCTGGGGCCTGCTGGGGTGGCTTCACAGAAGAGGAGGCACTGGAGCCGGGTCTTGAAGGATGAGGAGGAGTTTGCCAGATGGATGTGTGGGCAGGGGCCATTCCAGGCAAACGGAGCAGCCTGTGGAAAACTCACAAAGGCATGAGCCAGCTTGGCACATTGTTTATTGTCGGGTGCTCTGTAAATTGCTGCCGTGCGGAGGACAGAGAGAGTGTAGGAGGACAATGTAGAAGGACGCCGCTGGGGCAGAGGGTCCCATCACGAAAGGTCTTGCAGGCCAGGCTAAGAAATGTAGATGTTTTCCCAGAGACTGATACTTCTCAAAGATGTCCACTGACGTAGCATTGACTAATATTCACTGATATTCGAAGCTGAACACAGAGAAAAGAGAACTCATTTCAAAGTCAGGAGAGTGTGGGCTTATAGACCTTTTATGTGTAGGAAATTTCTCTGAAACATCTTGTTTGACATTGAAAATGTGTGTGGAATTTTGCATCCTACTTTATTCTCCAGGAAGGGATTGCTGATGGGCCAAACTGCTAATGCTTTCCCACTTGGAGGAAGCAGCAGACGCAGATACTGAGCCAGGTCGGGTCTTTAGGGGGTCAAGAGAGGGTCAAGGTCTGTACATAATTTGCTTTGGGGACCACAGGATCAGGGATGTGTCTATGTTTGTGATCCCAGACTGCTCTGGGATTTTCTCATGGGAGCACCTGTGGGAGGTTTGGGGGCCTCCGGGATCTGCAACCTTGGGGAAGCCCTGGACTAAGCCTAGCCATTCCCTGGGTTCACCCACTGGGGGCTCCTCGGCAGATGGGAGGGGAGGGGACAGGCAAAGATGGATGGCATTACCCACAGGAAACACAGCTCTATTTGAGGTACACAAAAATATGAGACTTTCTGGTGTTTGGCCCAGCTGGTCTTGGGCTTCTACGTGCCTAATAGAGCTGCCTCTCACCCCTCACCCACCAGAAACCTGTCCCTGCCCAGCTCACCCAGAGACCGTGCCATGGGAAGTTAGCATAGATCTCCAAGTCCAGATCCAGGGTCTGGAAACGTGGAAGAAAAACATGACCTGGGAAGAGAATGAGATCATAAGCTCAGGGTTTGTGTTTTGGGGTCAGGGGAGCACATCTGCTGAGATGCTCTGAAATGGGGGCAGGGAATAAAGCGAGAAGGTAAAGCCAGCCACCCACTCAGGACAGTAGGGATCTCTGTGTAGAGGGGACAATCTGCTTGGATGACCACACATACATGGAGAACCAAGCTGGGTCTCCTGAACCTGGTGTTGGAACTGAGGCTGGGTAAGCAGTCTGCTGGGTTTGGGGCTGGAAGAGGCCATGGTCAGGTTGAAGTTGGCACAGATGAGACAGCCGAGGCTGGAGCTACATTGGAGCCAAGACCTGGGATGGGGTGGGAGTTCTACCCCGCATTACTTCTCTCTTACCCCCACTATTCATTCTCCATTCCTTCCCTCTGTCACACCCCCCTCCCCTCTTCCCTGGTCCCCTTAAGTGCTGAAGATCTGGAGCCTTGAGCTCTTGGATCTTTCCAGACAGTTGTCTCCAGGACAGGGAATCAGGACGGGGGGGGGGGGCAGCACCCCACTAAAGTATTTGAACCTGGTCTGTGTGTCTAAATATCCAAATGTGTCTTATCTGGCATTTTCTGGTTCTGGAATTTTGGCCAATATCTGTGTCGAAGTTCTTAGCTGTCAGCCATAGGCACTCATTCCAAAGAATTGTTTAGGGAGAGAACTGATTGATTACAGGATTTACTGGGTACCTCTCAGAATTATCAAGAAGGCTGCAGAACTAGGTTTGGCAGGAACACAGACTGCCCCAGGCTAAGTGGGTGGCCAACACCACGGCTGTCACCATTAGGTGTCGCTGCTGGCCCTCTGCGTTCACAGGGCCTAAACACTGCGGCTGCTCAGAACCCCTTCTCTGCTTCATTCACCATTAGCTCTAAATCCAAGTCCAGGGCCCGTATTCCTGACCACCTGAGCCTTGGTCATGTGCTCTCATCCTAGCTCAGGGGTGGGCAAACTTTTTGACTCGAGGGCCACAATGGGTTCTTAAACTGGACCGGAGGGCCGGAACAAAAGCATGGATGGAGTGTTTGTGTGAACTAATATAAATTCAAAGTAAACATCATTACATAAAAGGGTACGGTCTTTTTTTTTTTTTTTTAGTTTTATTCATTTCAAACGGGCCGGATCCGGCCCGCGGGCCGTAGTTTGCCCACGGCTGTCCTAGCTAGTAGGGACACCAGGAGAGTGAGCCCCCGGTGTTTTCAGTGTCTGCAGGTAGGATGAGTTCTGCCTCCCATCAGGAATAATAAGGTAGGACATGTCAATCATAACTCAATAGGTGAAATGAATATAATAACACTTTTGGGAACTTCTCAAACAAAGGGAGAATGTGAGGCGGGCGGCAGCCCAAAATGTCCACGAAAAACAGGTTGTCGGGATGGGAATGGGATTTGAATGGAGGCAGCAGTGTGCGTGCATCCTGCAAAAGCAAGTTGGACGTGTTAAAAGCATAGTTCTTGATTTGTTTTAAATCCTCATCTGGGGATATGCTTTTTATTAATTCTTAGAGGTAGAGGAAGGGAGATAGAGAGGGAGAGTGAGAAAGAGAAAGAGAAACATCAATCGGCTGCTTCCACACCTGTCCAGATCTCACCAGCCCAGGCCGGGGATTGAACACACAACCTGAGCCTGTGCTGTGACTGGAATCAAACCCGCGACCCTTCGGTGCACAAGATGACGCTCTAACCAACTGAGCCACACAGGCCAGGGCCATAGTTCTTGGTCCTTAATGCCAACATTTTCTAGGTATTTAGATTGTTGGTGAGACTTCAGTGAAATAAGTGGGCCAACTCCAGCCACATGGCAGGCACTTTACAAATGGAGTTTCCCTTCCATTTAATTTCCTCCCATTTTCTGGCCATAGCTGGCCTTCATCTCTACTTCAGTCCAGTTCCCTGTGCTCCTCATGTCTTGATTTGAGAAGGGGAGTCACACCAGCAGGGGCAAGGGGTGAGGTCTGTCATTTCTCTCGGCAGTACCCAACCTTTTAGCTACCTCTGAATTGTCTGGGTACATTGTCTGTCTTTCCAGCCCCAGCCTGGGACCTCACATCTGATTTAAAGGGACTCAGCCTCTCAGGGGACTCTCTTGACAACCCCCAGATCTGCTACAGTGGTCCAGACTCTGCTTCCCAGCTGAAGAATGTCAACCAGGACCAAAAGCCAAGGTGGGAGGAGACAGGGAGTCAGACAACAGGTCTTCCTGCAGCCGGAGGCACGCAAACTAGACATTCTGGAGGTCTCACATGCACAAGGCAGAGGTGTTAAGGTCTGTTCTCTTTCCTCAAGAGGAATTCCCTGTGTGGACACTGGAAGGAGTGGGGTGAGGATGACTGAGCCCTGGGAAAGTCCTGAAGCCGCTGGGAGGGTCTGGGAACTGGAAAGGCTATGGCTGCTGCTGCTAACACCACACAAGCCTCCTCTTGTCCGCGCACAAGGCCTTTTCCTTTCAGTGTCCTTTCTCCCGAACAGCGTTCCTCTTCTCTGCCTCGAGTCTCCTCTGCCCCTGTCCTTTGCAAAGCCTTCTGCCTGACATTCAAAGCATTTTAATTCGTGGGCAGCCTCTCTTCTTAAAGGTTCCTTCTCTCTGTCCCCTTCAGACAAATAACTTTTCCAGGCTTTATCCATCTCTGCTCAAGCTCTGGTCACATCTCTCTTTCTTGATTCACAACCAAGAGTCTTGAAGTGTGACTGATCCTAGTGTAAAGCACGTTCGTGAGTCTGATACCTCTTGCTTAGTTTGAAGAATGTGGTGGCCGGGCCTGGAGGGAAGGCACAACTGCATAGGCCTACAGACAGGTGAGGGCAAGGCCTTGGGCATCTGGTCAACCAGCTGCCTAGGAGAAGCATCCTGATTTATGGGCCATGAGCTTACTCAGAGGCTCGGGGGCAGACGTTCCAGGACATGGCCAGTGAGCAGCAAGGTGGGGTAATATCAGAGCCTGCGTTCATGGGACATAAAGCTTGGCTGCTCTCAGATGGCTTGTGGTTTCTGGGTTTATTTCCCTGTTGTCCTTGAAGAGAGCTGATGTCTCCCCTGAGTACCCAGCACTTAGGGCTAAAGCTCTCTGAGTGCTTATAGAAATGTGACAGACCCGAAGAAGTTTATTGGCTCCCAAAAGAATCAGTGCTGCCAAGGGAGCCAAAAGTGTTGGCCAAACCATTTATGAACTCCCCGTTGGTGCCTGAAGGGCTTAGAGCGGTTGGAAAACCAGAGATTACTTTGGAGGGGTCCATTCCTAGGACTCTGGTAGGGACATGTTGTTTACTATTGTTAACGTGATTTGTTCCCTCTGATTTTGACCACAAGCTTCTTTCGCTTCCACAACACAGGCACACAAGGAACAAGAAGAAACACGCACACTCTTTTTAAAAAATATATATTTTATTGATTTTTTACAGCGAGGAAGGGAGAGGGAATAGAGAGTTAGAAACATCGATCAGCTGTCTCCTGCACACACCCCACCGGGAATGTGCCCGCAACCAAGCTACATGCCCTTAACCGGAATCGAACCCGGGACTCCTCAGTCCGCAGGCCGATGCTCTATTCACTGAGCCAAACCTGTCAGGGCCACCCACACTCTTTATAAAGGACCTGGCATAATGTCTGGGATGAAGTGAGCATCAATATAGTAGCAATACATACATACATATATACTTCAGTCATTTCCCTTCTCAATGGCTGGAGCTAAGTATACAGAGAGAGAGAGTTCTGAAGACATGGTTTTCAGGCTGGATTCAAATGATAAGGAGCCTTGTGCTCCTGGCTAAGGAGTCTGGAGTTTGTCCCGGGGGCTACGGGGAGCCTTTGTGAACAGATTAGATTTGAATTTTTTTAAACCATTTTTCATTGAGAGAAGAGAGAGAAACATCGAGGTCAGAGAGAAACATCAAACGGTTGCCTCCTGCATGCGCCCTGACAGAGGATCGAACCCACAACCTGGGTATGTGCTCCAATGCGATGGGGAATTGAAACCTATGGTGCCTGGGACAACGCACCTGCCAGGACAAATTTGAAAAAAATTAACCACTCTGCTGCAGTAAAGAGAATTGACTGCAGGGGCCAGCTGGAGACAGGGAGACCAGTTGGAGGATCAGGGTACAAATACACACACTGCATGTGAGGTCCAAGAAACATCCAGCTGAGTGATTTATTTAAAGTAATCTCAGCCTGGAAGGACCTCAGGCACTTAGCAGAAGCAAACATAAATCCTTTCTATAGGACTATACCAGACCAGACCTGAAAGAATTTCAGAAGACAAAGTTCCGATAACTAAGAGCTATGGTGAAAACACACACACACACACACACTACAAAACAGGAATGAAAGTCAGCAAAAATATCAAACAGAATAAACCTGTGTAGAAATTAGATGTTGGAGTTATTGAGAAAATACAAAATAAGTATATCTATAAGTAGAAGAGAGTTTTACAAGATGAATAAGAAAAAAGAAACGAAAGGACTACAGAGCTCTCTTCAGTGAGGAGTGCTTACAGCTGCACCGCCATTTCAAACACAATAGTGAGGCTAGACCTGAGCTGGTCCACTGTGCAGTGGGTCCTGGGACTGGTGGTGAGATGGTCAAGATGGGTGGCTTCTCTCCGAGGAGTGGAGTAGATGGGTTGAGTCCCCTTAGATTTCCAACAGAAGATCAGGTGTATGATTAATTGCCTACTTACTGGAATTCTACAAAATGCACTATTTGGACACAGCAGTGTTGATAGAACCAGTTTCCAGGACCAGGCAGGGAAGTGGGGTAATTCTCAGGCAGGAAGAGCCAGAGGAGGTATGACCCAACCCCTCTTTGACTTCAATGAGTGTGATGCAGATTTGCCTTTAAGAAAGGAGGCACCCTGAGAATCCAGGCAACACCTGAAGAGCAGTGGAGGAATGAGAACAGCAAAGGCAAGAAGGGCTTAGTCCCAGTCCCTTATGTTGAAAAGTACAGACCTTCATCCACCCCAGCGTTGGCTCTGATTGGTCATCAGTGAACTGGTAAAGGTCTCAGGATTAACGTGAGTGGTCAGATGGCAGGGAAGTATAATGCAAATTAGGTTATTTCCTGTTCACTGATGTCCATCTACTGGATCAACAGAATCCAATGAGGACTCCAGCAGAACATAGGTCAACGAACAGTTTGCTTACAGAAGAGAACAATTATTTTTAGTCTTTTTTACAGTTGCCATCTATAAAATTTCTTACAGATATTTAAGGCAGCCTAGTTTATAATAAGCATTCTGTTCCTTATGATCTCCTAGGACAAAGCCACTCCATTCCTAGCTGCAGTTCAACATGGCCAAGGTATAACACTGGAGAGTTTAGGTGTTAATTTCTGAATGGGCTAATTCAGCCGTGGGCAACTACAGCCCGCGGGCCGGATCCGGCCGGTTTGAAATGAATAAAACTATTGAAAAAAAAGACCGTACCCTTTTATGTAATGATGTTTACTTTGAATTTATATTAGTTCACACAAACACTCCATCCATGCTTTTGTTCTGGCCCTCCGGTCCAGTTTAAGAACCCATTGTGGCCCTCGATTCAAAAAGTTTGCCCACCCCTGGTAATTGCAGGCCGCAGTGCCTATGCCTCTGTGTACAGAAGGGAGAGTGTCTTGGCCCTTATTCTCAGTCAACCCGTGGAAAACTGATGGAATCAGGAGGCTTGTGCACGGCTTATGGTGATTTACTTAATGGCTTTCTTTTCTCATTCTGAAACCATTCTCTTAAATGGCAATAGACTGTTCCCATCTGCCCCCATGAAGTAATCATGCACCACTTGAATAATAATATACAATGGAGTTGTTTTTCTACTTATAAAACATGACCAGCTGTGACTCATTCTGACATTTCAAATCCTAATAATTCTGGGGGCACAACTGGAGGCATTTGTCTTCCTTTGTAGCCAATGATTCATACATATTCTTCAGATTCTGTTCAGATTCTTGTCCTCCCCCTCACCCCCAAATTACAAGTAGATTAACTCTAAGAGAAGTGAATATTTTCATTCCAGATGAGAAGCAGGATGTACAGAGCACTGTACTCAGAGTACAGCATTAAGCCAGTATTAGGTCCTCTAAACACTCAGCTCTCTGCCTTCCCCCAAAGGGTCACAGTGCGTTCACACTGCCACAGTGGTTAATGGACTCCATACTCTTGGCTTTTCCCTTCATAGACATGGGACAGCTGCCACCGCTCCAAACATCATGTCATCAACAAGGACACATCCACAGCAAGAAGGCAACAAGCAGGTTCCTACTTTAGATAGCGTTTTTGTTGTTGTTTTTTTCCATCCGGGAGGAAAACCTTTTCCAGAAGCCTCAGCAGGTTTCCAGATCCTCAAGTGTCCTGGGCTAAACCAAGTCACATGTCTTCTCTTAAACCAATACCCATAAAAGAGAGAGGGTGGTCTCCATTAGGTTTAAACCAAACATAATTTAGCTCTTGGTAGGAAGGGGAGAAGGGACCACTCTGAACTGGTTGGTGGCCCAGACCTGCATAGGAAGGAAGTGGAAATCGAAGCAGGAATTTCGGGGGAACATAGGCAGGCTTAGGGATTTTTTAGAATTGGGGTCCATGGAAAAGTTTGGGGCTGCAGACTGGGAGAAGGTACATTTCCATAACACCAGGAAGCCAGGTGCAGTTACAGCTCCATAAGACAAGGGAGCAACAACAGTTGCATTTACATAAGACAAGGGAACTGGAGGTAGCCAGGAAAGGTCTATATTTACAAAACAAAGAGAAGGAAGCCCTTCATTCAATTGGAAAAGAAGAAAGCCCAGAGGGAAGGGGGGGGTGGAGCTCAAAGTGGAATATTGACCAATCAGAGGGGATTTCAGGCACCAGAATCTGCAACCTTTATAAGCCATAGGGAAAGGAACCCAGTGGGACTTCTTCCCTATGTGGGAGTCTGTACTTGTTCTTCAATAAATCTCCATCTTTGTTATATCACTTTCTGTCTGTGGATTCATTCGGACAAAGAGTCCAAAAATGACCATGGAGAGTGTTGGCCAGAGGAGAGAATGATGATCTGCAGTGAGAAAGAGGAATAAAGCAGATGGTGACCCTCAGGGGCCCAGCTCCCCCTTTTCAGTCTGTCTCAGGGCTTCAGCCATTTCCCTGCCCTTGAGTCACGTATTGGTTTAACAGGGCTGCCTTAACAGAAGACTGATAGATCCTCCCTTCCCCCAACTGGTGGGCGGAGTATGACGTAACCTGCAGCCCAGAAATACCTGAGTGACTAACCAGGTACCTTATATGGACTATACATTGGACCACCAATCCACACCTGCCAAATACCCTAAGCCCTTGTCCTATATGGACAATGCAGTAAGCCACCAATCAGTGTGCGCCGAGTACACTAAGCCCCCACCCCTTCCCATTCTGCCCCTCAAAAGGCGTGCCCACCCCTGCACGTGCTGCTGTCCTCCCCTTGCGGGACAGCCCGCAGGTCCTTCTCCCCTAATAAAGCCTGTAGTCCTGGTTCTCGGCCTCTGTCTGATTTTTCAAAGACCACAAAAGCAACTGAAAAGCATGGTCTCACACTTCTGGAAGCTGGAAGTCTGAAATCAAGAGGCTATGCTCCCTCTGAAACCTGCAGGGCAGAGCCCCTCTTTGCGCCTTCCTAGCTTCCAGCGGTGCTCGGGCAACCCTTGGCATCCTTGTTTTGCAGCCGCAGTGCTGCAGTCTGCCTCCATGGTCACATGGCTTGTTCCCTTGTGTGTCTGGGTCTCCTCTCATGTGGACCCCAGTCATATTGGTGTAAAGACCCACCCTACTCAACTAATTACATCTGCAACTACCCTGTTTCCAGAAGTGACATTCACAGGGGTTAAGGACTTCATGTTTTTTAGAGGACACAGTTCAACCCAAAATAGGCCATGTGAGACGCCCTTGTCTACGGAATGGCCTTGTTGCATCACTTAAATCCAGAGATCTCCTGTGGTTTATAATCAAAAAGTCCTTCTAATACAGGACTCTAAGAACAGTTCAAACTAGTATAGTGCCACCCCATTCTTTTCTCCATCTCATCCCCTCCTTACCTAAGAGTCTTGGTTTCCAGAGGTAACTTGGAAAACTTTACATGATCGCCCAAGAGCAGTTTGATCCTCTTTGAACCAAAGTCCTTTTTCAGAAGAGAGCCTGGTAAAACTTTGGATAACAAATGCATACAAGAGCCAGCGTGGAACCATGCTGTTGAGTCCCTCATTCATGAGTTAAATCCATTCCAACTGACTTTAAAAATATAATGTATCAGTAAGAAAATATAATACATGCAGGAAAATAAAAATAAAATGTTTTGACATAATTTTCTCTAATCATTGACACCTTCAGATGCAAGAAGCTGGTATTTTTAAAAAACTTCTAGAATGAACAAAAATAACTTGTCAATATGGCTGAATAAAAGGTCATTATAAAATATTACTTACTTTACACCAAGGCTCTCAATGTGTGGACCATGAACTCCTTAAGGTCCCTGAGACCTTGTCAGGGGTCCACAAGGTCAAATCTACTTTTTCAATAATACTAATCATCCAGCGTGCCTCCCGTGATTCTGGTTGGAACTAAATGGTGAACTTTCAGCAAGTGTCTGGCACAATCCCTGTTAGAAATTTGATGATCAATAAAGTTTGTTCCTTTCCTCAGCTCTTCCGCTCCCACTCTGGCCAGGAATCCTGCCCTTCTTCACTTTCTTCCCTCCAATTGAGTGGAGTGAAGAGAGCTAGGCAAGAGCTGGGGGAGCTTGGTAGCTGAGGTCCCAGAGAAAGGTCAGATACCAGCAAGTTAGGCCACAACTGAACAAGGGCAGGCCTGGGTATGCCATGATGGAGACACCCACAACTCCAGGAAACCAGATGCAGGAAGTGAAGGGAGTGTGTCATAGGACTCATCTCCCAAATACCAGAAAGGAAGAAGTCAGAAAAACTGAAAAGAAGCGGAAAGGGAGGAGGCACACCCCGAGGAGGAGAGCAAAGCTGGCTTCATATCTCACACGCCAAACACGCAGACTCAGCTTGTGGTCTGATTATTATTTGCTGCCCAAAGCGGAAGAAACGGGAGTTCCCAGATTTTGACTCTTGGGCTTTCAGACACAGAGACCAGCAGGACTCCAGTCACTGACCTGACTCCTCCTCAGGCACCTCTACCCCACTCTCCAGGATTTCGATTTATTCAACTCTACTCACTGCTACACAGCAAGCCCAAGAATAACAACCTTCAGACTTTGCACAGGTAACTGGGCTGGGGATGCAGGTGAGACCAAGGGGACAGGGAGGGAGTTAGAGAAAGCAGGGAGAGGGGCTGTGGGTCTCAACTGGGACTGAATAGGAAGAGATATAAAAAGGCAGCTTGGAGATTCAATGACCTGATGGAGACTTTAGACTCTAATCACTAACTGGATTCAGTTGAACTTTGGCAGCCAAACCTCAGTCACAAACTGAGACTCACACTGAGCCCCATCTGCAGCCCATTTCCAGCCCCATCTTCAGCCCCAGCCTAGCCCCAGCCCTAACCCCATTACAAACACCAATTCCTCCCTTAACTACAGTCCGAACGCCAAAGTCAACATGAATCTTAACATCAGCCCCAACCCAAAGTTGAGCTTCACTCTCTTCTGTTTCCAACTTCAGGGCCAAGCTTAGGCCCCACACCATCCATGGCATCAACATGAGTATTGATCCCGGTCCTAGGAGGAGATGCAACCTTAATTTCAGCCCTAATGTAAGACGCAGTCCTAGTAATTCCTTTAGCTCCAACTTTACCTTTTCCTTCAATCCCACATTCAACCCAATCCCAGTCCAAAGACCAATCCTGACCTTACCTCCAACCTATGCTGCAAACCCAGGCCCATTCCTATCCCTAACCCCTGACTCATCCTCAACCTGAACTTCTTCTCTTACCTCAACTCCAGCCTGCCTTCAGCTCCAACCTAGTCCCAGCCTCCCCTGTCTCCTCTCTCCAGCCTAGCTGGTCACTGGCCCTGCCTCCATTTCAGCTCTGACAGCCTCAGAGTGGGTCCAAGGATGTCGATGAACTATGAAGACTTCCAGTCCTTGGAGAGTGAGAAGAAAAGCCAGGGGATAAGAAAGGGTAAGAGGAAAGGAGAACGGGTATCTCCTAAAATACCCTCTTAATGTGCTTATAAGGATTTCTGCGGTCACAGCGTATCTGCACCTCTACCATGTGCACTGCTGGGGTCCCCCATTCTGAGGGGGTCAGACTCCAGACCTTGGGGGCTCCAGTATGAAGAGGATTCAAGGTCCCCAGAAAGACAGGGTCAGAGAGGAAGACAGCAGCCTGGTGGCCGATGCTCTCGGGAAGGGCATGAGTGTTTGCACTGGGGGAGAAGGAACAGTCGTATTTGGAAAGGAAAGCGTGTGCTAACCTGACAATACAGACAAGCATGAGCCTGCTAAGGGCCTGGTTGCCCCAACTCACTCTGTGTCCTCCTGCCCCCTCTCCCACATATTGCCGTCATGTGTTGCCGTAGGGGTGGGGGCCCATGTGACTAGGACTTATGCTGGTTCATGAGGGGTCAGAGGCCTGGGAACCCCCTGAGCCACATGCCTCCCCTCAGCT
>NW_006291530.1:145293-145892 GCF_000327345.1 Myotis davidii
GCAACCCCCGCTGTATTTGATTCCTCCCATCAGTCTTTGACACAGAGGCCTGGGTTTTGATGATTTGCACTCTTAGTTCCGTTATGCAGCTTCTGGGGGGTGGGGGGGGGCCGATGGGAAGAGGGGACTAGGCCAGCAGGCAGCAGCAACTAGAAAATCTTGTCTCCAGGCCTTTCCATCGACCTCTGCTGACTCCTCGGAATTTGGGGAACAGCCCAGCAGCCTCTCAGGGCGCTTAGAATGCTCTGTTTGGGATTAAGGCTTCTCAGCCTGGGCCCCGTATTATAAACCTTTATACTTGACGAGTTTCAAGATTCTGATTTCATTAACCTTGGTTCCTCTGGAGCATTCAGATTTTTAAAAGTTACCCCAACTGATACCTCTGTGCAGCCAACTTTAAGGTATTTTTCCTATAGGCTGTGCTTAAGTTTTGTTTTATATTTTTTACTTTATTTTATTTGTTTTATATATTTTTAAAAAAATTGAATGAATCTTTTAACAGGTGTGTATCTCATTAATTTCCAATAGCTATGCTTAATCTTAATCTGTGGTTTTTCTGTTTACATTTGTTGTGTGAGATGTGTTCTTCTTGTCTTCTC
>NW_006291531.1:0-313 GCF_000327345.1 Myotis davidii
TGAAATCAATAAAAAATAGATTTTAAAAAATAATAAATACATCAATAAATAAATATGGAGAAATGTAAATAAACATCCTTAAATATACGAAATTACGTGAGAAAAAAGATTCCTTTTTTGTTTTGTTTTGTTTTTGATAATCCTCACCAGAGGATATTTTTCCCATTGCTTTTCACAGAGAGAGGGAGGGAGGGAAGAACAGAGAGAGAGAGAGAGAGAGAGAGAGAGAGAGAGAGAAGGAAGGAGGATTCAGGACATTTGAATCAGGAATCATTGACATATCCACTGGTTGCCTCCCGCACACGCCCTGACC
>NW_006291532.1:0-384 GCF_000327345.1 Myotis davidii
GCCTGCTGCTCGGTCATTTGGTTGTCCCTCACTTACCCACCTACTGGCCTGGTCACCCCATGCAGCCTGCTGCTCAGTCATTTAGTTTTCCCTCACTAACCCCCATGCTGGCCTAGTCGCCCCACTCAGCCTGTTTGGTCGTCCGTTCTGTCGTCTGTTTGGTTATGATGGTGCTTGGCTATATATATGGCTAACTACCCCTTTTTTCTTTCCTCATACTGTCTCTTTTAAAAAGAGACTCATAGTGTCTCTTTCAAAAGGAGAATCTTTAAGATTAACTGAATATATCTATGTAAGTCCTGATTCCTAAATGATCTGGATAATTACAGAAATTTTCCTTTGTGAAATGTAGTTTCAGATAAATCACAAATGAAACAAATGACT
>NW_006291533.1:0-378 GCF_000327345.1 Myotis davidii
ATATATCCTTTCTGATTGGTGTTTCTGTGTTTTTTTTTTTGGATATAGTCCTAGAAGTGGGAATACTGGGTCAAATGGCAGCTCCATTTTTAATTTTTGGAAGAAACTCCATACTGTTTTCCACAGTGGTTGCACTAGTCTGCATTCCAACCTGCAGTGCATGAGGGTTCTTTTTTCTCAGCATCTTCGCCAGCACTTGTTGTTGTCCCTCTTCCCCCTCCACCCCCATAGCTCCCCTCCAACAGTTCCCACCCCACCCCAGGCCCTTGCCACCATATTTTCTGTGTCCATAGGTACTGCATACATGCATGTAAGATCTTTTTCTAATCTCTTCCTGCACCCTCTCCCACTCCCTTCCCTCTGAGAATTGTCAGTCTG
>NW_006291534.1:0-271 GCF_000327345.1 Myotis davidii
TTAATGTGGCATGGCCTGGCACTATCAGTCAACCTTCAAAAAGGAACCATGTCTGTTGCATTTGTTGCTTGGTGTAAGAGAAAGGCAAGGCTTTTTTTTTTTTATTTTTCAATTGAAATTTTCCAAGTGTATCCTGGGGATTACTCTGGAAGAAAATAAAGAGAGGTTTCCTTCAAACATCTGAAGAACTGTAGTTAATTATATTAGGCCTGATATAGAAAGGTAAATAATTTGTGTTTTTGCTGCTCTAACAAAGTTTGTGTAAAGTTAC
>NW_006291535.1:0-292 GCF_000327345.1 Myotis davidii
CTCAGGGGATGTCCGACTGCTGGTTTAGGCCCACTCTCCTAAGATGGCATTTGGACATCCCCCGAGGCGGCCTTAGCACTGCCTCGGAGGTGGGAGAAGTCCCTGCCACTGCCGCTGCACTGACCAACCATGAGCCTGGGCTCACTGCTCCTTAGTGCTGCTTCCCTGTGGGAGTGCACTGGCCACCAGGGGGCAGCTTCTGCATTGAGCATCAGCCCCTGGTGGTCAGTGTGTGTCATAGCTACTGGTCTTTCCCCCTTTTGGTCAATTTGCATATTAGAGTTTTATTATA
>NW_006291536.1:0-371 GCF_000327345.1 Myotis davidii
TGGGGCTCGGAACACAGGGGCTTAGCGGAGTCTCCAAGACGGGGGAGCGATCGCCATGATGGGGGGCTTATACTGTCCCCCCCCAAAACACCTGTTCCCCGCCTCCCCACATGCCGAACAGACAAACAAAAAAACAACCAAAAAAAAACCCCACCACCTTTTCCTTGAAACCAGGGGAGCAGCGTTAAGAATTCCCCGAGAAGGCCGCGGCTGGTGTGGCTCAGTGGGTAGCGCGCCAGCCCGGGGACCGCAGGGTCCTGGGTTCGAATCCGGCTCAAGGGCCCCAGTCCGGGGGGTGGGGGCGCATGCAGGAGGCGGCCCGTCGGTGTGTCTCTCTCACGTCCATGTTTCTCTCTGCAGGGAGAGGAGGG
>NW_006291537.1:0-286 GCF_000327345.1 Myotis davidii
CGAGCCTGCAACCGAGACACCTGCCCTTGACCAAAATCGAACCTGCAACCCTACAGTCCGCAGACCGACGCTCTAACCACTGAGCAAACCGGCTAGGGAAATTTTTTAAAAATTTAAGTCCATGTACAGCCCTGGCCGGTTGATCAGTGGTTAGAGCATCAGCCTGCAGACTGAAGGGTTGCAGGTTCGATTCCGGTCAAGGGCAGGTGTCTCGGTTGCAGGCTCGATAACCCTGCCCTGGTCAGGACACACATGAGAGGCAACCAATCAACATGTCTCTCTCACA
>NW_006291538.1:0-282 GCF_000327345.1 Myotis davidii
CATTTATTTGCCCCATGTTAGCCTTTGAGTTTGGTATGCTTGATGTACACGTAGAGTGGAAGCTGCTTCAATGAGGTACCCCACTGTGGACAGAAGTAACGGTGAGCCGGGAGGATGGGCTCCTCCCAGTGTGTGTGAGGAAAGCGGGCTGGCTCAGGCTTCAGAACACGTGGGTTCTAGTTTTGACTGTTATTTCTTAGCGGTGTGACCTTGAGAAATCATTTAACTCCTCCGGGCTTCAGCTTCTTCGAAGGGGCCACAGTGCATGGAGCCTTAGAGGTC
>NW_006291539.1:0-299 GCF_000327345.1 Myotis davidii
CCGTGGAATACTATACAGCCCTGAAAAAGGTGGGTCTCTTGCCCTTTGAGACGGCACGGAGGGACCTGGAGGGCATGATGCTGGGTGACACAAACCGGTCGGAGAAAGACACGGATCCCATGATCCCACTCCTACCTGGGATCTAATGAACCCAATAAAATGATGAACAAAATAGATCCAGGGACAGACAAGCATCGATCAGACCCTCAAACCTCAGAGGGAAGGCGGGGGAGGGTGGATAGGAAGAGATCAACCAAAGGACTTGTGTGCATCGATGCATCACCCACGGACACAGACAA
>NW_006291540.1:0-612 GCF_000327345.1 Myotis davidii
AGGAGAGGGAGAGAGAGATAGAAGCATTAATGACGAGATAAGAATCATTGATCAGCTGCCTCCTGCCTGCTCCCAACTGGGGATTGAGGCTGCAACCCGGGCAATAACTGTTTTTCTCACTGAATTGTCACCCTCTTCCTCCCTAACATCTTAGCAGTTCCCTGTGGATGCTTTATAAAATGGTTCATAAAAGCTTAAGTATTCAAAGCCTGATATGTATACAAGTGTAAGAAAGTCTGATTGGCTTTTGGAACAAGATTTATGAGCAGGTTAAAAGGACCATTTTAATCAAGACCTTGAACAAGATCAGATTTGATTATACCATTAATGATTTTAAAACTATTCCTTTAATAATAAAATATCAAAGAAAATACAGTTTTTAGAATTTGACATTATAATAAGAATTTTTTTTTGTATCAAACTTTAAGGAAATTCTTATCAAGAGGCACCCTTTGAGACTTTTCACAATATATAAACCATAGGGTTATGATCAGAATAAAAATGAAAAAAAAACTATAAAATCAACCAAGATTGTGAAAGGGGAAATAAGTTACCATTCTGAAAACCTACACCTTCTGGAACAAAGGCTTATGTAGGATTTTCAAAGCTGAT
>NW_006291541.1:0-243 GCF_000327345.1 Myotis davidii
GCGGGGCGATCAGCAGGGTGATCAGGTCCCTGCTCTCACCTGCCTTGACCTGGCACCGCCCACTTACCTGCTCCACCATTCTACCATGGTCCCGCTCTTGTTGGGTCCCATAGGGGCCAGCAGTGCCTCCATTGCTGCGCGCTGCCAGCACCACATTGCCGAATCCCGCCATGTTCCGCATCGCCTCCTGGTGGTCAGTCCAAGTCATAGCAACAGTCAAACTCCCAGCCAAACAACTGCCCA
>NW_006291542.1:0-632 GCF_000327345.1 Myotis davidii
AAAGAGGGAAGGAAGGAAAAGAGGTAAGTGAAAGAGGAAAGGAAGGAAAGGAGGAAGGGAAGGAGGAAAAGAAAGGAGGGAAAGAAGGAAGGAAAGAGGGAGGACACTGGGAGGAGGAGAGGAGAGAGATGAGTAGATGAAAGCAAGATTGGAGAGGAAGGGGAAGGAAGTGGGAGGGAAAAGGGGGGAAGGAAGAGGGAAAAGGGGGAAGAAAGGTAAAGAGGGAGGATGAAAAAAGAGAAACCTGATTCTATGAGGGGGAAACAATTCAGAGAACATTACAAAAAAAGAACTTAAAAATAAAAACAAAACCTTAATTTAAAAAGAAAAAAGATATTATATGTTCATCTCTTGTTATACTAGCAGGATCCACTGAACCCAAGTTTATTTTCTGAGTTTCCTTTTTTAGTAGTTCTAACAAATGTAAGGAGGTTACTTCATGACATTTTTTCTATCTTAGCAGTCTTCCAAAGATCACAAAAAAAGACAAATTTTACTTTTTTAAATAGAATAAAACACATTCTTTTTGCCATTGTCATATGGCTCTACCATACCTTTTTAAAATCTAAGATACATATGGGATCTTAGTCATCTGTTTCTTCATGTGAAGTTTGTCAGTATATTTAATCTAA
>NW_006291543.1:0-326 GCF_000327345.1 Myotis davidii
TCCCCTGTGCACGAATTTCATGCACCAGGCGACTAGTGTTAATATAATACATGAACCTATTATCAAATATCAACAAAAAAACAGAGATAAATATCTAAGGTGAAGACGAAAAGCATAATGATATGTGAATATTTTAAAAGACATAAAATACCTTTTGGTACCTGGGTCGAGCCAGCTCAGCCAAGGGTTCGAAAGCCTGAGTGAGGGCGGTGAAGGGTGAAGAAATGACAGACAAAGAGAATAAGCTGGGTCTAGGTGAATCTTCCTGTGCCTGGCTGAGGTCACAGAGAGAAGGATCCAGAGGCAAGCTGAGCCTTTATTTTATA
>NW_006291544.1:0-991 GCF_000327345.1 Myotis davidii
CGCTAAGACCATCGAGAACTAATTCAACAGAGTTGGTAAGATATTACTTATCTAGCTAGTGGGGAAGGAAGGTCAACCGTAAATCTGTAAATGAATGAGATGGCTTCAGTTCACATGAAACCACAAAGATGTAATGGAAACTAGTAAGATACAACGTGAGCAATCAATAGCCTGACAACCACGAGACTCCCTAAGCTATGTCATTGTTCAAACAAGATGAAACTGGGCTGTAGTCCTAAGATATCTGAGGATGAGCAAAAGCGGTTGGATTTTATCTTTCTCACTGGCTGATGGTGGTAGCCACGTGACAAGAAAGCAAATTCGTGTAAGCCTAACTAGGAGCGGCCGGAGGACTATGCGTTGAATGGTGTTAAGCAAGTGAGTCACACATCATTGCTCGATTTGGTTTCATCGTATTGACGTGAAAACGCCCATTTGCTCCCATTACCTGGAAATGCATGAGAGCCGGAAGGATACCAGCAGTTGAGCCTAGATCAAAACAGCATTGATCAACGTCTTTCTGCCTGATACGTTTCCTAGATAATTAATTCTGCATTATTATATCAATGCAAGAATAACATACTTTTCGGAAATCAACATCGTTAAATAGCTCGTTTTCTCAACTCTCAAGCGAATGCTTCTAGATCCCAATTGGGTGAAACGAACTCAATTCCCGGGTAAATGAAATTCTTATCCAACCAGTTGCAGAAAAATTAAGCTTGGGTTTCGAATCAATATGGAGTTATGTAAATAGAATAGAAGACAGAACCATCTAAAAAGCCTCACCCTCTGAGTGTATGTTAGAAACCATCCAAGCGAGATTCATATTCTATATTATTGAAGAATCACGAGGTAGGTTTGACTGAGGATGCAGAGAGAAGAGTGACCAACCGAAAATTCGTCAATAAGAGTAACGCAGCAATCGAGATGATGAAACATTGCTAGATCCGATATAACATTATATAGGCTAGTTGGTACACCTTTAGCAGAA
>NW_006291545.1:0-1844 GCF_000327345.1 Myotis davidii
TGGTGCCCTGCAGAGGAATAATGAGAAACTGAGGAGTGTAAACAAGCCATTAGCAACTAAATGTGAGCTCCAGAGAATCTCTTTGGTAGCTTAAATGCAGATCTTTATTTCCTGGAGGGGAAAAACAGACACTGCAGCAAATTGAAAATTTGATCATTATTGTTGCAAAATTTCAGAGACATCGGAAACCTCCTCTAGGACAGTTCCTTTTGCTAATATCAAAGCCTTCCTCTGAGGCCTAATACGAGGCCGGTAACTAGGGTTAAATCCTATCATAACATAGGTAAGAATCTGCTGGGCCTAATAAAGAGAGGTACAATATATTATGGAACTGCAGAAAAATGAGATGCATGTGCAGGCTAGGACGTGCCACTGTGCTGGATTTTGAGAGTACTTGATCAGAAGGATGGCATTCGAGACCAGAAAAGCAAGCATTCATTTATGTGGGGAGCCCTAACAAAGCTTGGGTTTAAAATTGGCAAGGACTCCAGGCAATAAAAATATTCTCCCCCAGGGTTGCTCTTAGAAACCCAGAGAAAGTGATGGCTAACATTAAGTAAAATAGAAGTGCCTTAGTTTCCTTGGAAGAAAACAGAGGAAGAAATAAGGAGGCTAAAACAAGTGGGCATGCTGGAATGAATATGTTAGATGAGATAAGAAGATAAAAGCCATACGATTATGTTTCAGAGGAGGGCCCAGACATCATACTATTCATCAAGGCCATTGGCATGTGCCATTGACAAGGGTACAGGATCACTGAGAATTTGGTAGTGGTTCTCCTCTGAAGGCATGGGCTGACAGTAGAAAAAGTTGTCTCAGTGCTGGATTTTATAACACCGTGGGGTTCTAGTGCCCCAACACGACAGGCTAGGATTCAGTGCTTGAACCAGAAGCCAGGAGGGTGGGAGTTACTGTCATGACAGGCAAGGTCAAATAGGCAGCCAAGGAGCTTGACCTATAGGGAGTTTTGAAGATGATTAAAAGAGCAGTGAGTTCCTAGGATAAAATTGATGGGTAGACACCAAGGGTGTTGGGCGACATCTACAACTCCCCCCCCCCAAAAAAAAGCAGGAGTGAAGACAGAGTTTGGCGAGATCACTTCAATAAAAAGCTCCATTTCCAGACCTATGCCATTTTGGGGTTTGGGAGACATTGATTGAAGAGGTGGTCACTTCCCTGGGAGGAAGAACTCTGCAACACGACAGAGCATTATAAGCTGTGTTGATTTCCCAAGTCATACCACTGAACGCTAATGAAAGTGGAATACCCACACACATTTGAAGATAATTGGACACAGAGTCTGACTGTGAGTTGACATGGATACTGAATACCCAGAACATCATCATTGCCCCTGTGTGAGAATTGATGCTTAGGCATGGCAGGAAATAAATGGAGACTGAATAAAATCTAATCCAAAATGGACTCACTCTGTCCACAGATCTACCCAATGGCTGTTTCCTCAATCCCCAAATGTAGAATTAGACTTCACTTAGCAGTTAGCGTAATACCCACATTGGGTTCTTGGTTTGTGGGGTAAGAACTATGACAGTGGGGAAGGACAAATTGCAGCTTCTTAAAATGTCATTCTCACCAGGCAAGATAATAAATTAAAAACAATATCACTTTCCCAGAGGGATGTTGGAGATTATTACCACCACTAAAGATCTAAAGGTTGCAGAGGTAGTGCTATCATATCATATCTCCACTAGGTTCACTAAGCATGTCCCTCAGAAACCCAAATAGATATTGAGAATGACGTATACTACTGTAGATTTAACCGAGTAGCAGCTCTAGTTACTTGCCTTCCCGCATGAAGCATCATTGCAAACACAGATGAATCAGGT
>NW_006291545.1:1972-2289 GCF_000327345.1 Myotis davidii
CTTTTCTACAAAGAAGGAAGCCCAGCATCCAGTAGGCCTCTTGGGGATCAGGGGCAACATCTTCCATATCTTGTGTGGCGCTGGCTTCTATATCAGATGACACGGGCAGCTGCCAGCTTTTAGAAAGGCCCAGTGGAGGAAAGGGTTCCTCTGGCTGCAGCTGATCCCAAGGCCACAGTTCTCCCCACTAGCTGTCACTTTGGCTGGGGGCTACAGTTCACTAACCTTCCGTACATTCCCTTCAGCAAGCCAGGCCCAAGGGAACCAAGCAGCACGTAGTCCCTCTAAAGCTGAATTCAGAAGTAGATTATCTGTGG
>NW_006291546.1:0-1124 GCF_000327345.1 Myotis davidii
ATTCATCTTGAAACTGCCATTTATAAACCAAGAAGCTCTATTGTGAGCTGTTTATAGGGATATAATCCAGCAACCACCTCACCCAGTTCAGGAGTCAGTCCTAGGATAAAGAGGCTCCCTGTTTGTATCTTCTCCTTGCATTCTGCAGGTAACATGATCCTATACAAACCATTTCCATTTTATTGTGGAACTCTTCTGGTCAATGTCTCTTCTTTTTGCATACAATATTTTTGTGAAATTTCTACATTGGGCATGAATTACCAGCATCATAAAAATAAACTTTATTTTAATAACACAGTTTAAGCAATTTAAAAATTAAGTAGAATGTCAAACTGATCAACAGAATCTTTATAAGTTGCTTTTAAGAGATGAGATGAGAAGCTATTGAGATTTAGAGAGACATTAAATTGAAGTACAATTTTTTTTCTCATAGATAAACTCATTTGTACTGTGATTCTAAATGATTAAAGACTTTGTAAATTATTTTCTGTTCTTCTGATTCTATATCTAAAACATAGATGATAATATTTGATCAAAGAAATTAATAAAACAAAATTAAACAATAGCCAATAGATGTATTTGAGCTCGTATAAATGTAATGGTATCAATGCACAATATATTTGCACGCAAGTTCCCTGTCAGGTGAAATCCATTGTATGTCTGCAGAAGACTCCAATAAGTTTATACTAGTCACAACAAGTACTATTGGTATGACTGATTTAATCATGAAGAAATTGCTTTAAACTACTTGAGTTCTAATTATAAAATTAGGCCAGGTTGTAGACTAACTCTTCATGTAATTATTTTTAATAAGTTGTTTTGGCTTGCCAACAACTGATAGACACAATAGTTCTGAGAATACAAGAAGGAGAGACTGTTGTTTTTTGCACATGAAATTGTTCCTAGCTAAGAAGTATAGTAAAATAACCATCACAACCCAGTAATGCATTTTATGAAATCATAAAGAAACTAGAGGCCCAGGGAGCACGAAATCATGCGCAGTTAGGGTCCCTAGGCCCAGCCTGGCCTCTGTCGCATGGCCCCCACCCCTCCACTGCTTCGACAAGCCTGAGACTGCTCCCCGAGGCTCTCCTACCCTCGACTGCTCCGTGAAGCTTGCTGCC
>NW_006291547.1:0-1036 GCF_000327345.1 Myotis davidii
GAGAGGAGAGGAGAGGAGAGGAGAGGAGAGATTGCCTTTCATTCCTGCAACCCAGGTATGTACCCTGACAGGGAATCAAACCAGCCACATCCTTTCTATGTACAGAACGCCACTCAACCCACTGAGCTGCCTCAGTCATATAGGGTGTATTTTTTATATAAATTCTTTAATTATTTGGTGACTCAAAATAAGATTTTCAATCATCTTTCATTTTATCCACATTTTGCATATGCATTTGAAATATTTACCACATAAAATAAATAAATTGATAATTATTATAAGTTATGTTGCTTTCTTAAAGGTTAAATGATGCATATGCACAAATTATGTTCTAAAATTATAATGGTAATACTGTAGGTCCTCGAGTTATGTGGGAGATCCGTTCCTATGGCGTGTCATAATGCAATTTTCGCCATAAGTGGGAACCCACCTACATAAACACCTACATAAACACTCACTGGAACACACACACAGCAGTAATGAAGTGAAACAGTAAACAAAATTTAAAAGAAAGATAACAATTCCTGACCTTTACTTATGGCAAATAAATAACAAAAAAACAGAAAGCACATATGTACATACATCAAAATGATAGGACCTTTTTTTTTATAAATAAACTAGAGGCCTGGTGCACAAAAATTTGTGAACTCAGGGGAAGGGGGTCCCTCAGCCCGGCCTGTGCCCTCTCGCAGTCTGGGACCCCTCGGGGGTGACCACTTGCTGGCTTAGGCCTGCTCCCCGGGGGATTGGGCCTAAGATGGCAGTCAGACATCCCTCTGGCAGCCCGGCAGCCCTCGGGGGATGTTCACTTGCCAGCAGGGAGCAGGCCTAAACTGCAGTCAGACATCCTTAGTGCTGCTGAGGAGGTAGGAGAGGCTCACACCACCACCGCTGTACTGGCAGCCATCAGCCTGGCTTGTGGCTGAGCAGAGCTCCCACATGTGGGAGCGCACTGACCACCAGAGGGCAGCTCCTGCATTGAGCGTCCCCACCCCCGGTGGTTAGCGTGTGTCATAGTGACCAGTCATTCCCAGTC
>NW_006291548.1:0-986 GCF_000327345.1 Myotis davidii
AAACTCAATGGGAAAATGAAAGAGCCATAGGTCGCCTGAGGACTCATTAAACACTTCAAAGGAGCAGTGAAGTATATCACAGAAACCTAAAGAAATGCAGAGTAGCTCCTTTTCTGCCAGTCATATATGCATGAGCCTGTTAGGGACAAGGGACATTTATGAGGGGACTTGGTTAGGGGGAAGGGACGGGTGCTACCGGGGGTGTGGTACTGAGAGAACAGCATGGGCACACAGCAGCCTGGAAGCAAATGCAATATGTATGCAGGTGGCTGTAGATGGGAACAGAGCTGTGCCATTCAGGGAGTAACCAAATTGTTAATCCTGTATATTTTTAAATTATTTTACTGAAAATGAGCAGTCAATAGAGAATTTGGGGAAAGGATGAACATGTAAACAATAAGAATTGCCTACTTAGTAAATGAATTTGCATATCCCTGGAGACATTTTTATTCTAAAGTGGTCCTACAGTTTATCTATGTGGTATTCAGGGAATATAAAAATATTCATCCAGGAGAATGTAGTATACCAACAAAGCATAATAAATATAACAGATACCACTGGATGCCTGGCCAAAACCCATTCCTCCTTCCTAAGAAACATGAATTTTTTAAGTTCTTCCTTCTCTGTGTAGCCTTGAGCTTCTGTGGAAGCAGGGCACATTTTCAGAGACAGAGGGTAAACATGATGGGGCTAAGGAAGCCAATAGTAACTGGCTCTTTTAGGAGGTGGCATATGACACATTTGATCAATGAGATGTGAAGAGATCGTTGCTGGCAGTAGGCAGTGAAGTGGGATTTTTCAAAATAGCTTCTTTCATTTTTTAAAAAAAAATCTAAAAAATATATTTTTATTGATTTCAGAGAGGAAGGGAGAGGGAGAGAGATAGAAACATCAATGATGAGAGGGAATCATGGGTCGGTTGCCTCCTGCATGCCCCACACTGGGGATTGAGCCCGCAACCCGGGCCTGTGCCCTTGACCAGGAAT
>NW_006291548.1:1459-3727 GCF_000327345.1 Myotis davidii
CTGAACAGAAATGATAGTGATTAATCACAAAAACAATATGTAAATATATGATATGATGGATGGTCTTAGCCGACCCCTGTGAAAGGGTCGTTTGACCACCAAAGAGGTCGCGACCCACAGATTGAGAACCACTGACTTAGGGGGTCACAGAATTAATAATAAAAAAATTAGGCTTCTTAATTACCACAAATATTCTGCTAATTCATCTTTTACAGATTTCAGTTGTATTTCAAAAAGAGTACTATCTCATTTGTATAAACTCATCCAAGCAGTGTGGTGTGTCATGAATAAATGTGTGGTAAATACTGATTGAATAACTGACCAAGAGTAAGAAGTCTTGTTTTCAGCTCTGCCCAAGTAGTAAACGGTTTTGACAACAACCATCCGATCATGACATTGAGGATAATATGTGCACTTACAACTCAGTGATGCATCCCTTCAAAGCTGTATAGGTTTCTCTGCTTGCTTTGCCCTCTTTATGACATTACCCCTACTTTATTTACCATCATCAGATGCTATGGATCTTAACCCACTAATTCCAACTTATTGCAAAGTTGCTCTTAACTTCCCTCTGATGGGTAGCTAGCTTTGATAGAGTCACAGGGACATGTATAGCATAAAGAACTTCCTAGATGATGACCCCATTTGTGCCTAGAGAATGACCTTTACCCTGTAGGCACTCCTGAACTATAAATTCCCTGCAGGCTCTGTCGACTTAGTTTTAAGTTTTCTTTTCCCACATTAGCACATGCCTATTTTGTACAGATGCTCAATGTGTTTTCTTGAGTTAATAAAGGTATGAGCAGTAGGAAATGGGTATCTGCAACAGGGTTAGGTAAACAAAAGAGAGAAAACAGCAAATACACTGGGGAGAGTTAGTTGAGAAAATGGATTTTAACACCTTCCTCATTTTGTTAGGTATCGAGTTTAAAGTAAATCTTCTTTCTTAATTTTTACTCTGCCCTAACTTCATTTTCATAAAAAAACACACCTGTATCTATGTACTTATCTATTTATCTGAAGTCACATAATGCTCTAGTAGTTTTTGGAATACATTAGTATAATGAAATTGGAGTCTTTAACTAAATGACAATAATTTCTACAGAGTAGAGAAAGATTTATTTGAAAAAAGAAACTAGTTCACAAAGTAAAGATTTAAAAAAGAACACATTTAAGTTTCAAGTTCAGAAATAGAAAGTCACCAGAGATTGGTATCAAGTGATAACCGTGGCAGTTTATTAATAATATGTCATGTAAAGCTGACATAGTCGAAGCTGAATTCGGCTCAGCTTTGCAACAAAATCCCATCCATTTTATTACTACCAGAATTAAATATGTTCCATGGAAAGGCTTTAGTAAGCTTAAATATGCTTTAAAGCTCTCTTTTTCAATACATTTACTGCTTTTCCTATCACCTCATTATCAAAAAGTCAAATCGACAAAAGTCTAATATTGATTCTCCCAGATATTTGTGGTATATCAAACAGGAAGCAAGATAACATACACAGTTTTATAGAGGTTAAGTTTGCCTTTAGAGAAATAAAGTCTTAGCCACTAAATTACTTGTTTCTGACATGTTGGGAGCAGGCAGAAGGAGGCTAGATACAGAGCAGAAATAATATAGGGTAAGTATTAAAAGTTAAGCCGAGGGGATTCACAGATAGAAAATTTATTTAATCACAATTATGTGATTGTCCCTAGCCAGATAGGGACAATCTATTCAAAGGTGTGAAGAGATGATGGTCCATATGAATTCAAACTAAAAATCTTAGGTGAGGCATTTAATAAGTAAACTTCACTGAACCAGTTTTTCACAAATATTCGTTGAAAATGCCCATCAGGTGTTGAACTCCATTTTCACTATGTATTGTCCAACTTGGTTGGCTAGGATTATATAATCACCTTAACATATTTTACACCACTGGTGTTAGCCTCAGGCGTCCGAAAGCTTGCTGACCTTAAGGATGTGGGGGAAGATGGGCTAACACCTATGTGAACTACTCCAGCAGAAGGTAGAAAGATTAAGGGGCTGGGTATAGAATGAAAGAACTGAGGACAGTTCAGAGATTTTGATTTAGTATTTGGCATGGCAGTTAGAAAACACATATATAGCACTTGTCCTGTAAATGTGTTGAGTTAGAGTGCTAGATATTGTCCATCAGAGAGTTAAAAATATTTTCCTTACTTAATTCCATAGTCATGATTTCAGATTCAGTTTTCTTTATTGAATGATTAAAGCCTTTTCCAAATGAAACTTGAACACTTTCT
>NW_006291548.1:5260-6215 GCF_000327345.1 Myotis davidii
GTATTCTCCCAGATATTTGTGGTATATCAAACAGGAAGCAAGATAACATACACAGTTTTATAGAGGTTAAGTTTGCCTTTAGAGAAATAAAGTCTTAGCCACTAAATTACTTGTTTCTGACATGTTGGGAGCAGGCAGAAGGAGGCTAGATACAGAGCAGAAATAATATAGGGTAAGTATTAAAAGTTAAGCCGAGGGGATTCACAGATAGAAAATTTATTTAATCACAATTATGTGATTGTCCCTAGCCAGATAGGGACAATCTATTCAAAGGTGTGAAGAGATGATGGTCCATATGAATTCAGATTAAAACTCTTAGGTGAGGCATTTAATAAGTAAACTTCACTGAACCAGTTTTTCACAAATATTCGTTGAAAATGCCCATCAGGTGTTGAACTCCATTTTCACTATGTATTGTCCAACTTGGTTGGCTAGGATTATATAATCACCTTAACATATTTTACACGACTGGTGTTAGCCTCAGGCGTCCAAGAGTCTGCTGACCTGAAGGATTTGGGGGAAGATGGGCTAACAGCCATGTGAACTACTCCAGAAGAAGGTAGAAAGATTAAGGGGCTGGGTATAGAATGAAAGAACTGAGGAGAGTTCGGAGATTTTGATTTAGTATTTGGCATGGCAGTTAGAAAAAACATATATAGCACTTGTCCTGTAAATGTGTTGAGTTAGAGTGCTAGATTTTGTCCATCAGAGAGTTAAAAATGTTTTCATTACTTAATTCCATAGTCATGATTTCAGATTCAGTTTTCTTTATTGCATGATTAAAACCCTTTCCAAATGAAACTTGAACACTTTCTTTAAATTTCACAATGAAAATATAAATGCTCTTGAGAGATATCATCCTTGAATCTCTTTCATTTAAAATATTAATCCTTAATTAGTGCTATTTTAGCACCTACTAGCAGATAAGAGTGCATGAGAAGAGGAAGCGTGGAAG
>NW_006291548.1:7442-9050 GCF_000327345.1 Myotis davidii
CCCCGCTCCCACCAGGGAGGGAGCCTGCAACCGAGGGATATGGCCTGACCAGGAATCAAACCAGCAACCTTTTGGGCCACAGGATGATGCCCAACCAACTGAGCCACACTAGCCAGGGATTCACTTTTTATTATTTTTACTCATTTTCTCCTAACTTTGCTTTTCATATAAAAATATACTCTCTTCTTGTTTCCTCTAAAAAGAGATTCCCAAAAGGTGATCTAAAAACAACCTGCATCAGAATCACCTTGGGATGCTTCTTACAATGTCACTTCCCGGGCTTCGCTTCGGGTGTACTGAAACAGAATCCTGGATGGCAGGGCACTTGGAAATCTGTGCTTTAACAAGCTTGCTCCGAGAAATGTCGAACACACTACATTTGCATAGGATTGCTAACCATTATGGATATACAATGGTTTTTAACCATTCTGCATTCTTATGTTCTAGCACTTCTTTGCTAAGAAAATCTTAATGATAGCTGACAGGCTGCCTTCTAGATTTGACAGAAGAAAAATCTAAAAATGGAAAATGGAATTAATTTCACTTAGCAACCCAGCCTGGACTGAGATGATGGTGGCAGTACCTTATCGATGAAAATACTCACTAGAAACCTATGATTGACTCTACCTTTTGTGATTTTTGACCTACATTCTGAATTTTTTTGTATTCCTTGTCACTAAATACTAATAAAGACATTGCTTTTTCATTTTTTTTAAAAATCCTAATTCTAGGAGAAGAAATATCTTAATATGCCACAGAAATTATAAAGAAATCCATGGTTAAGTCTGTTTTGACACTGTTCTCTGCAAACTTGAGTATTTAAATGATAAAGCAATCATACAGTAAAATAAATTTTTATGTTTGTGTGAATTTATAAAATATCTGCCTGAATATTGCTATTTTTATAGATGAAAGATAAAACTACTTACTATAGAATTAATATAGCATACATTTGTGTAAAAGTGACACATTTCAAACCACAAGTTTAATGAAGTAGATTAAAACATATACAAATAATGTGTCCAGTTCCATAAAAGGAACTTTTCAAGATTATTAAAGGCCCAATGCACAAAAATTCACATAAGAGGCTTTCCTTTCCCTGGCTGCCAGCACCGGCTTCCCTCCAGCACCCAGGACCTGGGCAGCTTCCCTCCTCTGGCCGCTAGCAGGCACCTGGGCCTCGCTCCAGCCCTGGCTTCATCCAGAGGACGTCCGGAATGACTTCCAGAAGGATGTCTGGTCTAATTAGCAAATTACCTTTTTATTATTATAGATATTGTCTGGGTCTCCAATATGTAATTATTTTCTCTAGGAAGTACACATTTTTCCTAAAAAAATATTTTTTTATTGATTTCAGAGATGAAGGGAAAGGGAGAGATGGATAGAAATATCAATGATGAGAGAGAATCATTGATTGGCTGCCTCCTGCATGCCCCACCCTGGGGATTGAGCCTGCAACCCAGGTATGTGCCCTGACTGGGAATCAAACCATGACCACCTGGTTCACAGATTGATGCTCGACCACTGAACCACGCTGGCCAGGGTAGGAAGTACACATTTTTAAAGTTGATTCTAGAGAGTGGTGGGAGAGAGAGAGAGAGAGCATTA
>NW_006291548.1:9529-12469 GCF_000327345.1 Myotis davidii
GTCTTAACATGAATTTGAATGTTTTTTCATTGCTTCTATTACTTCCTGTACTTGATATAAAATACATAGATGACATTTTTTAAAACAATTTATTTGGCTTTATGGACAGTATTAAGGGAGTATATACATCTGTATTATAATTATTATTACTATTAATATGATACTACCAAAGAGACAGAATGATCATGTAAATCACTTTTATTCACAATTACAAAGGTAAGCACATAGTCACATATACTGACATAGTCAATATATCGGTTTGTCAAAATACTCATTTAAGAAAAAAATTAACATGGTAATTAAGTTGCAAAGATTTTAATTATGATTTCCTCACCAAATCCAATGGTCTTTTCTTGCTGTTGTTATTATTGTTGTCATTATCATGTATGTTGCACCAAAAAAATCATGTAGTAACTATTTTAACCCTCCCTTTGAGAGATGAGGGAGAGAGTAAAATTCCCTTGCCCCAGTTATCCAAGGAGTAAATGGTTGATCTGGAATTTGAACACATGTCCCCCTGGCTTGAGAAACTATTCTTTCCCCTTTATTTCTCTGATTTTGTGCTCCTGTTTCTCCTTCTATTTTTAAGTTCTATTGGTTTTTTTTTCTATTATGAAAGTTTCTATTGACATGAATTCCAAAGGCACACCCACAATCTTATACGGAGGCATCAGTTTCACATGCCTAAGAGTGTCCTGGTGACTCTTACAACAATTATCAGCACAGAAACATTCTCATCCTCTCCTGGGCACATACACGGTTGCCGTGATGTATATGACTAATTATTTCACAGACTTAAAGGACATACAAAGGCATATATATTTACATAAATAGAATTATTCTGTATGCACTAGGCTTTCTAGTTATTGAGGTCCTGAAAGTTCTGATTCATCTAGCTTTTACAAGTTTATTCTACTCTTTCAAAACTCTCACTAAAATGAGAATAGTGGTTCTCCAAGTTTTTCCTTGGCCAATAAATCATGCTATTGTCTTAGAATTACAGATGATATTGCAAAAGTTTTGGGAACCCTTTGTGACGAATGCATCGGACTCTGTTCATTTCATATTCCATAAAGAAAAACCCCAAGTTAAAGGGAATGTGCAATCATAGCCATTTTTTTTATTTGTTTCCCTTTACTATCTTCCCAACTACGCTTTTTTTTTTTTTTTCTGGGCGTTTAAGTAGCTATCACCACCAGCGCTGTATAATGCCTGTCTAGGCATATAAATGCCTTGGCTTTTCCCTTGTGAACGTGGGCAATCCTTCTGTCTAAAACATAAATTTTTCCTTAAGTAACTAAGAAACATTTAGAGGAGGGGGGTTGGGGATGTCCACAGACGATGCATATATGCATATAAATTCAATAGTGCAGTGAAGGCCTGGGATGGGTAGGGGGGTCAGGTGGAGGGAAGCAAAGGGGAGGGGATATGTGGGATATCTGTGATATTGTCAACAATAAAAATAAATTAAAAAATACATTTAGAGGAAAGAGCAAGAGAAAAGAGCCCTACCCAAGAGTAATTAGGATTATAGAATTCCAAATCCTGAGCTAGCAACTACCACAGATTAGCTAAACTGTCACCCCACATCACTAGAGGAGTTTCCACCTATTATCTGTGAAAGGGGAGAAATTCAACTCATAGCCAGCTCTCTGGAGTATGTTGATGGTGTTTTTTTCCATGGACAGGCGAAATAAATCTTTGTTCTTTCTGGAGAATCTTGCATTTTGGCAAAATTCTCAGATGCATCAACATTTACGCAGAAGTTATTTTTTTTCTTTTCCTATCCTTTTTTTAAAAAAATGTAAATAGATCTAGCATCTCAAAATTTTGACCTCAAAATATGTGAGTAATCATATTGCCCACTATCACACATTACAAATGATGAAATGGAGGCCAAGAGGCTATGCTCCCAGAAAATCTTATTAGATGGAAACATTCCCCTTATCTGCCTTCACCACCAAGCAAACCTCATACTCTTCCTGAAACCTAGCTCCAATTTTACACCCACAAAGGAGGACAACTTCACAGACTCCCCTAGGCATTTATTATTCTCTCAGCCTCCCCTGTGGCATCTGCGACATAGCCTTCTAATAGGATTTATCATCTTTGTTACACATCTCCCTGGTTGTGAAGCCTTGAGCAAGTTTCATAGCTTAATCTGTTTTTGCTAGAAGCAACAGTCCCTCTGTTGCAGGGATATCATAGGAATTAAAAGATAACCATCAGATAATCATCACAAAGTATTTATTTAGCACATTGCTTGGCACAATCTGCATGCTTAATAAAACTTACTGCTTTGGGGCTGACTTACATATCCACATATCCTTTCCTTTCACTAATCAGGGAGATTAAAAATGTGCTCTTATTCAGTCTGTAATCCAGTGACTGGCACTGTGTTGTATTCATAGCTTACTCTCAATAAGTTACTGTTAAATATTCTCATATGCTTGGTCCCTGGTGAATTCCTTTCTCCATGTGCCAGAATAGGCACCATGTTTTTTAATGTTTTATGTATGTAGTCTTAACTAAATTTTTTTCCAAAAGTTTAAAATACGACAATGAGTAAGCCAATGCTTTAGTTATGTGTATCCTTAGCAAAACCTAGCGACTAGCCTCCTTGCAGTTTTTTTTTGTTTTTGTTTTACTTGAGAAATTTTATACCAGGTTTAATAAGTGTGTCCTTCTTCGGTTTCTCAAGAAGAAAATGAAGTCCCTTCCAAATATATTGGATTTCATCCTTAATTTATATTGAACCTTTTCCTTGTGCTGCAGTTTGACCTGAAAATTTTGTAGTTATATCTCTATTTCATGCGTGGCCAAATGCTCTAGTTATAGTATTCAAAACAATTTTGCATGGTAGGCCATTTATAAAACACTAGAGGCCCAGTGCACAAATTAATGCACATTGAAAGGAACTTCATTAGAAGAAATATTTTA
>NW_006291548.1:13301-16403 GCF_000327345.1 Myotis davidii
CGCGCGCTCTCTCTCTCTCTCTCTCTCTCTCTCTCTCTCTCTCTCTCTCTCTCTCTATATATATATATATATATATATATATAATGGCATACTTGCAATCTACATCAGAAGAACAATTGACTTCCACACTTAATAATACTTTTACAAAAATTATAAAAATTCATGAATAAAATTAAATTTTATGAACAATTTGAAGTTAATAATATTAGTTTAAGGATCAAGGTAAAAGATAAAAGTGTATTTCAGTATAGTAAAATATATGTGTATGTGAAAATGAATTACAGACTTTGAAACTATATCTATGAAATGAAAAAAATAAAATGTTCACAATGATAAACTCGTTTACTCTGCTATTATAAGCAGACTCACTAAAATATCGATGACACAGTAATGCCACCTCTATAATAAATTTATATCCTAATGGAACCACATCCTATGAATATGGAAAAACAATTTTATTAATAAGAGACATGTTAGCACCCCTTGGCATTTGAGATAAACTTCAAAAAGATTTTTATTTGAGTTTAGGTATCAGTTGATTATAAACATCATCACTTATAATAAGAGAGAAGCATATTTTAACATCTTCACATCTGGTTTCAAAGATTTATTAAATTTAAAAAAGACCACTTAGTAACACTTTCAGGGAGAGTCTACATTAGCTAAATTAATTTTACAGATTTTATAGCTGGGACAAAAACTCATCTTACAAATATATATGTAGAAAACTAGGATTGCCTACAAATTGCAGATATTCAGAGTTTATGAACTGTCCACTGATTTACAGATATTAAATAGTATTTTTTAATACATTTTTATTGATTTCAGAGAGGAAGGGAGAAGGAGAGAGAGAAACATCAATGATGAGAGTGAATCATTGACCGGCTGCCTCCTACACACCCCACACTGGGGATCTAGCCCACAACTCAGGCATGTGACTTAACCGGGGATCGAACCGTGACCTCTTGGATTATAGGTCGATGCTCAACCACTGAGCCATGCCAGCCAGGCTAAACAGTATTTTTAAAGTGGAGGCAAGGGTAGTGGACAGGTGGATCACAATTATGCTGCTTCAAATATTTAGAGAATTTGTAATCTCTCTCTCTACCTCTGGCACAGACACACACACTCCATTGCCTCTTATAAATATAAATAACCACTATAGTATAAATATCAAAAGAATGATAACTATGGAATCTGTTAAATGTTGCTATATATTTTGGAGTAATAATAAATTTTCCTCAATTTCCTCAGGCTCTCTCCACCCTCCCTATCATTCAATTTGCTTTTGCAATGACACAGATTATTGTCCATTACAGAGCAACAGTGCTGGGGAACTAGCAGAATTTCTAAGACATATTTTCATGCCTTTATAATCCTTTGTGGTAATTTACTTACGGCTAAAATACTCATGACCTTGCTGTAAGCCAATAATAGAAACTTATCAATTTAACTTAAAAATATATTTAACTCTTTGAATCCAGCAAAATAAATGAAACTTATTTTACTCAAATTTATTTCAAGATAACAAGGTGCTCCTCATGACATTATCTCTCCTTGTATCCCACCAGATTAGAATAAGACACAATAGTTGAAATGGATGCATATTCTGGAGTGCTTTGCATTGAAGAGGACATATTTGCAGTTTTATAATAATTAGACATTGAAATAAACTCACTAGATTTGTCATTACAATATGGAACGAGCGATGTTAAATAAACATACTTAAGCCTATTTATTTACATGAGATTGAAAATTAAATATATATAAATGACAGATAACATTCTGAGATAATTTAAGTTTTAATTTTCTGGCTTTTACCATATCATAATTCTTCTTCTGCTGACACAAATTATGGTTATCATGGGTAAAGAGGAGCTCTTTGAATACGAAGCTATCCGATTAAATGCCAAGTTTTTCCTGTATCTATTAATTATAGCTAAATGCCATATGCTGATCTCAACATTATAGTTAAGGATATGCTGGACTTAAATTTAGACCTGACAGAAGCAAGGGTCCCATGATCACCTCTTCTTCCCTTAAAAGGTAATATTCAGATCTTTCTACTGTGCAATATTTTAGTTAGAAGTGAGGTGGTCTGAATTCAATACAAAAAATTCCTAAGATCAAATTTTCATGTAAGATGTGCCAGAATACAGGTCAGATTGTGTAATCACTTTGACCACCTAAAACAGACACAAAGTCTAACACAAAAACAGTTCTGATATAAATCCCATGTTCTACAAATACATGGAAATAAAGAACCACCCTCCGTTAGTTTCAAGACTTTTAATTTATAAGCCTAAACTTTTTCCCATCCAATTTTTCTTATAAAGTTTTTAAAAATAATAACTAATTATTAAAACAACATATTAATTAGTTTGTACTTCCATTGTTTAATTTATGAGTTACTCTGAAATCAATGAAATGGCTTGGATTAAGTATGCAGAGATGTAAAAAATTTACATGTGCATATTGAAACTATTGAACTTTCCATTTGAAAATAATAATTTAATTCCATCATTATTTATTACATCTTTCACATATTTCAACCATTATGGAGATAATTGAATATATTTAAATCAACATAATTACTTCAAGAAGAAAACCACATGCAATTCAAAAAGCACACATAATAAGACAACGCAATCCATGCCAACCATACTTACATTTGCATAATTGAATTAGAATTTTAAGGAAGAAATAATAATGATTTGTATACTATCGGGCACAAATCAGGTACATAATGTGCTGCTGTTTCTCACTAAAAATTTAAACACACACACACACATACACAAATCAAAAGTCAAAATCTTAATGAAGTGCATACAATAATATCATGTAATTATTCCTAGAGGCTGTATTTATCATGATTGTTATGTTTATGTAATATATTAAATATAATACTTTGGAAGGAACTAAATAGATTTTTTAAAAAATATATTTAATTGATTTTTTACAGAGAAGAAGGGAGAGGGATAGAAATTTGGAAACATCGATGAGAGAGAAACATCTATCAGCTGCCTCCTGCACACCCACTACTGGGAATGTGCCCGCAACCAAGGTACATGCCCTTGACTGGAATCGAACCTGGGACCCTTC
>NW_006291548.1:17107-17805 GCF_000327345.1 Myotis davidii
GTAATAAAAAAAATATAGTGGAAAAATCAAAAGACATACACATAAAAAAAAGACTACCCACATGACAAATAATCATAAATATGACAAATAAGCCTAAGCAGTGTTTAATACATTAGCCTTCAAGATATTCAAATTAAAATATTCCAACACACACATCAGAATGGCTAAAATATAATGATGAAAAATTCCAAGTGTTAGTGAGTAGATGGAGCAACTAAATTCTCACATCCAGCTGTCAAAAACTCATTTAAGCACTTTGGTAAACTGTCAGTATCTATTAAAGCAGAACATGTCCTATACATCCAAAAAAATACACACATACGTTCTCTGAAAGACATATTCCAGATGTCCTTATGACCACTATTCGTAAGAGCTAAAGTCTGGAAGCTACCCAAATGTTTATAAATAGGGGAAATGATCATAATTTGGGATATTCACACAGCTGAATAGCACACAACAGTAAGAATAAGTGATTTTCCACTGCACATAATATTACAAATGTAATGTTGAGCACAGAAGTAAAGCAGTACCTACTGTATGATTTCATTCATAGAATTAAAAAAAAAGGCAAAGTAATCTATGCTTCTGCAAGTCAACGTCATGTTTATGCTCTGAGGGTACAGTTAACTAGAAAAGAAAAGCCAGGGAGTGGGACTTCAAGGTACCTTAATGTTTAATCTTTTTGCTTTTTACATTAT
>NW_006291548.1:20069-23549 GCF_000327345.1 Myotis davidii
TTTCTGCAAATTGAAGTGCAGGTATAGAGTGAAATCCTACCTAATAAAAGAGTAATATGTAAATTAACCATCACTTCGTGACAAAGATGGTGGCGCCCATAGTGGCCCGGGTGGGACTCTGGCAGCATCGCCCTGGCAACACAAGCCCAGCGTCCATGTCTTGGCCATGTGGAGGGAGGGGAGGAGAGAGGCTTCGGGCCAGAGGCATGGGCACTGGGTGCCTTCCCTGCCAGAGTTGCATGCTATCTCCACCGTCACCTCTGCTGATAGAGCCGCTGCCGCTACTGGAACAGCTGCCAGTACCATAGCATGTTTCTGAGAGTGCTCAGCCCATAGCCCAGGCACCCAGGCATCCAACACCCACCTCACCCCGCCCCACTTCCCCAAGCCAACCTCCAGAGCCTCACATCAGACTCCTGCAACCAACCCGGGCAAAGGCACGCCCCTAGCTGTCTCCCCCTATCCCCTATCCCAACTCCCCGCATCCTCCTCGCACCCACAGTTCAGAGGCTCTGGGGATTCTGCTGCAGATCTCCCAGCCAGCACCTCCTGGTTACCCGCTGGTGCCCATAAGCGCACCCCTTTCTGCACCTGCCAGTTCCAGCGTCCCGTTTCCCCAAGTTCCCTACGGCATCTGGCTCTCACCCATGTCCCTGCCAGCTCCTGAGACCCCCACTCTCTCCTGCACCCCCACTCTCTCCTGCACTCAGTTACTTTCTGCACTTCTTTTGCCTCCTGCATTTAGCTCCCTCCTGTACCCCCGCTCCCTTGGCTCCCCGTCTACCACCAGTGCCCAGATTTCCAGCCAGGCAAGCCTGCACTCCCTTTCACGGAGGGGGAACCTCGGTGTTCTCTAAGCACCCGAGAGCTTTGGACAGTCTGCCCACGAGGGTTGGAGGAGTTTGGCTGAGAGATTGTTCTTCAGGTCGGGCAAACTAGAGGAGTGAGTGTAAAACCCTTTCCCCTTCTAGCAGGGACCCAGTCAGCTTGTGCCCTGCCAACTCTGGGGATTGAAGGCAGGTGTTCATGGTTAGAGGAAACTTTCCAGCTGAGAACATGACTAAAGAGAGGCTTCAGGAAACGCAAACGTTTAAGCGCAGAGTAAATGACACTGCCACCAAGAAAGAGCACACTTAATTACACTTTGGACTTTTCACAGTCAGTAAGGACACCTATATTTTGTACTTTATGATTCACATGATATGATCATTTGAGTTGAGCCAATACAAACAAAAAGGCACTGTTGGTTTTGGTTGAGGTAAAGAACTGAGATTTCAGATTTCTTGGTTGTTTTCTCCTTTGCCCAAGTTCCCAGATTCTCAAAACTCTAGGATTAGTTTTGGGAGGGATGAGAGAAGAAAATATGTAAATACTCAGGAGGATTAAGATAGATAGCAGTTGAGCTTATAGCCATGGTTTTTGAGTTGGCAAACGAATTGGTTTGAAATTTGTGAGCCTGGCCTCTAGTCCTTTATAATGAATGCTCAGATTTTCTTGGTCAAAGTTACTGAGCTAATTGGTGGCAGAAAATTGACTGTACACTGAGTTTTTAATTCTCAATTCATTGTGCTTCACTCCAGTTACTGGCCATTACTTTACATCTCCTTGTTCTCAAGTTAGCAGAAATTGTTTACTAACATTAGCAGAGGTCTCTACTGCCCAGTCTTTTTACAAACCCCAATGCACAGGAGGTAAGCTGTGGACCTCCTAGTTCATTCATCCTATAAAATAAAGAGGTAATATGCAAATCGACTATCATGCCCTTGCACAAGATGACCACCCCTATGTGGTCACAAGATGGCTGGCAGGGAGGGCAGTAGTGGGGGACCAGGCCTGCAGGGGAGGGCTGTTGGGGGCGACCAGGCCAGCAGGGGAGGGCAGTTGGGGGTCACCGGGCCAGCAGGGGAGGGCAGTTGGAGATGATCAGGCCAGTAGGGGAGCGGGTAGGGAGTGATCAGATTGGCAGGCAGAAGCGGTTAGGGACCATTAGACAGGCAGGCAGGCGTGCGGTTGGGAGCCAGCAGTCCCGGATTGTGAGAGGAATGTCCGACTGCCACTTTAGGGATCAGGCCTAAACTGGCTGTCAGACATCCCCCGAGGAGTCCCAGATAGGAGAGGGTGCAGGCTGGGCTGAGACACAGCCCCCTCCAGTGCACGAATTTCATGCACTGGGCCTCTAGTGTGTGTGTGTGTGTGTCTCTCTCTCTCTATATATAGAATTTATTTCAGAGAGGAGGGGAGATGGATATAGAAATATCAATGATGAGAGAGAATCATTGATCGGCTGCCTCCTGCATCCCCCCAATGGGGATCGAGCCCACAACCTGGGCATATGCCCTAACTGGGAATAGAGCCATGACCTTCTGATTCATAAGTTGATGCTCAACAACTGAGACACACCAGCCTGGTGATTCTTCTGTTGCTTTCTGCTTTCATTTCCCTGCAGGAGCAAGGACTAAGAAGATGGCTTCAGAAGATCCACTTCCTGCTAATATCTGTTAAGGAGGAAATCTTTCTCAAGAATGTAGTGCGATCTGAATACTTTAAAAACTCAATCAAGTAAGTGTAGTAACCTGGCCCCCTACTCTCCTTTTTTATAAATTGGCACATGAAGTTAAATTTGGGACAAATGTTTAAAAGTTGAATGTTAGTATCAACATGCAGCTAGACTCAGGTAAGAATATTTAGTACAAGTGGGGCCTTGACTTACGAGTGTCCCCACTAACACGTTTTTCGAGATACGAGCTGTCTCTCGGCCGATTTTTTACTTTGAGTTGCGAGCTAAAATTCGGGTTACGAGCCAGCATCAGTTACCCCACCACTAGGTGGCGCAGCGAACGTCACAGTGAACGCCACAACATCAGCCCAGCATCACGTGTCTCACTCCTTCACTTTAATGATTTGACATACGAGTAATTTGAGTTACGAGCTCAGTCACAGAATGAATTAAACTCGTAAGTCAGGGCCCCTCTGTATTGGGATATATTTAAAGAGGAAAAGTGAATTTTAACATGATATTGATAACTATTTTAGGGGATAGATTTGTGGTATGTTATTAGACTGTCAATGATATTGTCGCTGGGTTAGAGTTTTATCCTTAAGGCATTTCAGGAAATTTTATTTCGTACAATAAGATTCTAGCTAAATGAATTTTATCAGATTTATATACTTCTCTCAACTGTACAACTTATCTTTGGTTGAATAACTATTTGGAAGGGATTTATGCTAAGCCAAGTAACCAAACCTCAGAAGAATGATTATTAATTTGTAATTCTAATATCCTAATTCCACCATGTCAAAGAAGGAAGGTTTTAGAGCAATGTTTATATGAACTGTAAATTATTTGTATTTGAAGATTGTACTTGAATTAGTATTCTTATAGAAAAATTAATGCCATTAATGAATGCATTTATTGGATGTGACTAGGCATTGGAGGAATTCATGGAATGACATTTCAGATAGTGACTTTTCTGACTGCAG
>NW_006291548.1:24210-24854 GCF_000327345.1 Myotis davidii
TTTTGGGAGGATTTCATTACATAACTGAAAATTATTTGAAATCTGCTACATAACAAAATGCAGGATTTGAAAAAAGGTAGGCAATAAGCATAATAGGCTGAAATTTGTGTTTTAGCCTTTTGGCCGTGGTGCCTTTAGCATATTTGTAACGGGATATCTGTTTTGAAATTGTTCTTATGAAACACTAAAATGTTAAACTGCTAAATAAAGTTTTATGCTCAATAAAAAGGTATAAAATGAAAATAATTATTACAAATATTTCTGGTATATAATAGATATAGAAACAACATTAAGCAATCAATTTTGGGAGTGAGGAATTATGTCTTAATTTAAAATGTATAGATCTGCCTGGTCAATGTGGCTCAGTGTTTAAGCTTCGACACAGGAAACAAGAGGTTACTGGTTAGATTCCTGGTCTGGGTACATGCCGGGGTTGTGGTTTCTATCCCTAGCAGGGCTCATGCAGGAGGCAGCCTATTGCTGATGTTTCTCTATCATCAGTGTTTCTATCTCTCATCTCTCTCCCTTCATCTCTCTCTAAAAATCAATAAAAACGTATTTAAAATAAAATAAAATGTATGGATCCTGCCCAGCCAGAATGTCTCAGTGGGTGAAGCGCTGTCCTGTGCACTGCAAATTTGAAA
>NW_006291548.1:26144-28979 GCF_000327345.1 Myotis davidii
TTTAACTTTGCAACAATGTTTCCTACTGTGTTGATACGCTTGGCAATAATAGTCTCAATCTATTAATGGGTATATTACAGAGATCTTCCAAACTCTTTTTTTAATAAATGACATTGTCATAATTTTCCTAAATTGACATTCAACTAATCGATAAAGCTTAAAAAAATAATAATGCTCATGGTAAAAGTGCCATGTTATATAATTGCCTACATTTGAGAAAAAATTACAATTGTAAATTGTAATTTCAAGCATAATATAATGATCCTTTAGTTACTGGAGACAGTTATACTGGAAAAGCTATAAAAATGTGTGAAAGTTCACAGGATTGGTTTAACCTTCATGTAAATTAATTGGTTACCATAGCAACATTCATTTTCATGTCACTTCAACTGTTGCAGGCGTACAGATAAGCTTTGGAGCTTCAGTTCTGTGACTGCCATCATGACCGTTAGATCCTTATCCCTCCCTCATCTGAAAATATATCGCATATTTGGGCCTGCTAACTCTGCATGGTTGGCTACTTTAATGAACCCCTGGAAAATGCCCTGTTTTCCTAGTCTTTTCCTTTTACCACTTTCTTGCCAATTACCATCTCAGAAGCAAAAATAAGATACACAGCCGTACCTCTCAAACTAAATGCACATACAAATCACCTGGGGTACTTGTTAAGCTGGAGATTCTCACTGATGGTTCTGGATTTGTTAGAAATGCAGAATCTCAGCCCCTCATGCAGAAATATGAATCAGAATCTTCATTTGTAGCAATATTGACAAGGCTTGTAAAGCTTTCTAAGAAGCAATTTAATTATTCCTACGATGAGATCGTTATAGATCATGTATGTGAACTACCCCATGACTTCTCCGTCTCTGCTCAATCTCTCTCCCACTCTGACTGCCCCCCAAAACCTCAACTATATAACATTATATAAAATCCTGTCAAACTTCTTAACTTTGGAAAAGAAAGCTGACATACTGAAATTTTTGTTCCCATATTTTTTTCTTTGCTGTGTTACCACACTAGTGCTATGTGTTGCTCATATTGCATCATTACTATTATTTTTCAACAGTTACCTATGCAATATATTAGCCACTAATGTGAAATATTCCCAATCCAACCCCATTCTATACCTGCCCCTCTATCCTGTTATGATATAACTTTCTCACACATTTTTAAGTGGTTAAAGTTATTCCTGTTAACAACTTCATGTTTTCTATTATCCATTTAAAAAGTGCACATGTATCTCCATCCAAACCCAGGAACAAATTCAGGCGGTAGCAAACCTAGGATTAAATTTTAGCTGTGTCGCATCTGGCCAATTTTTTATTTTTTTTGAGACCTCAATAATGATTATAGACCAAAAGATTAATAACGATCACAAACACATGTTAAAAATTATGTGTTATAAGATTTTTCAAACACTAGTCAAGTTAAATTAATCCTCCTAAGAACCTTAAGTGGTAGGCACTTCTCTTATATCTACTTTATAGATACATTAACTGAGAAACCGAGCAATCACACAACTTGCCCAAGGGCACAGATCTAGTCAGGAGAGGAAATTGCTAATGATAGAGTCATAGACACTATTAGAAATTAAATGAAGTAATGTAGTTGAAGCGCCCACTGTGGTGACTGATTACTGGTAGCTGCCCCCAAAACATTAGTTTGCTTCCTTCTAACTGAATATGAGTAGTCACAGTGCCTCTCAAACTTCAGAGAACATCAGAATGGCTGAGGGCTTGGTTATGCACAAATATCTGCGTGCGTCTCCTAGTGTTTTTGATTAAATAGGAGAAGAGTAGAGTCCCCACGTTTGCATTTCTAATAAGTTCCAGAGGCTGTTGATGCAGCTGAGCTGGACACCCCACTTGGAGAACCACAGAGTTGGTGCTAACTCAACAGAAGACAGGTATCCAGTCCTGGACTCTCAAAGCTCAGAATCCAGTAAAGACTATTTGAAGAACAAGTAAAGCTTTACACAAACAATAAAAATAGGACACATAAGATTGGATAGTAAATTAGAAACATGACCATGTGAGCTATTTACATTTTTAATAATCAAACATGGTTTAAATTTATAAAACCAAACCCAAATGGAAATAAAAACTTAGTTGGCTAAATATATTATGCCCATCACTTATTCTGGGGCAGCAGTTCTCAACCTGTAGGTCGCCAACCTGTGGGTCGCGACCACCTGGGGGGTCGAACGACCCTTTCACAGGGGTTGCCTAAGACCACCAGAAAACACATATATAATTACATATTGTTTTTGTGATTAATCACTATGCTTTAATTATGTTCAATTTGTAACAATGAAAACACATCCTGCATATCAGATATTTACATTATAATTCATAACAGTAGTAAAAGTACAGTTGTGAAGTAGCAACGAAAATAATTTTATGGTTGGGGGTCACCACAACATGAAGAACTGTATTAAAGGGTCACGGCATTCGGAAGGTTGAGAACCACTGTTCTGGGGTATTTATAATGTTTCTACATAGTTCCAGTACTCTTCTATACTCCATTTTTTTCCACTGTGCAATAGATCACAATCATTTTCTATATTCTGTTAGTATGTGAGCTTTACAATTGTTAATATGTAACAAGTCCTTAGAACAGTGCCTAATGCATAGAAGGGGCTCTGAAATGTTTGTCTGTCACCATTTCTTTTGGTTAAGAGGAACTACAGAATCAAAGATCTGAATGATGTTACAGCTTTGGATTGGTATTACCGAGAGGACCTGGGCAAGAATGCACCGGTTCCCACTCCCACCAGTCCTGCCTGCTTGTGCTGATTTCCCTCGCTCATAATCACTACCTCATAATTTTTCCACA
>NW_006291548.1:29183-32097 GCF_000327345.1 Myotis davidii
CTAAATAAAACTTTTTCACTATTGCATAATTTTCAACATGTTATATCTTTAGGAGCAAATATTTAGTTGATTACCTACAAATAAAAAAAGATGAAATTGTATGGATTGCTTCAACTGACCAATAAGCATCATAAAATGGTCAACTATTAGTAATAAATACATAAATATAAAATTGGGTAAAAATTCTGTCACAAAACTGAATGTAATATTAAAAATTGTAATATTAAAATTACACTGGGACTCAGTTTCTTCAAAAGGAGATACAAAATGTCCATGCTTGATTACAGGGATTAACTGGTATGATGTATGCAAAGCGTGTAGAAACATTATGGCTCAGAGTGTTAATCATATCAACTATGACAATGATGTTGATGATTAACTTATTTAGAAAATAAGTATATGCAACTACCCTAGGTTTTATTTCTGTTTTCACTTTTACTTCTATAGGTTACAGTTGGAGGATACATAGTAATAGTGGTACAAGGCCACTTCATAAACATACATATAGAAATATTAATTTCCTTTTCTCTGCTGCAAAGGGGGCAAAGAACACAAATATGTATATGCACACATACATGTACATTTAATATTATATCTATACTAGAGGCCCGGTGCATGAATTTGTGCATGGGTGGGGTCCCTTGAGGTGGTCTCCAGGGGTAGGGCCTCAGCTCACTCCCTCAGCCTCGCAACCCCGCAGCCCTGCCTGGCACCACCCCCTTACCTGCTCCACCATCCCAGCTGTGAGGTGATAAGGGCCGAGCCCCCTGCCCAGCTCCCTCAGTGCCTAGGAGCCAGGTGGCAGCCCCGCCCCCCATTGCCACCACTGGGAGACATCTGCAGGCGATCAGCGGAGTGATCAGGCCCCTGCTCGTCCCCGCCTGGCCTGGTGCCAGCTGCTCACCGGCTCCACCATTCCACCACGGTCCCACTCTCTTCAGGGTCCATCAGGCCCGGCAGCTCCTACACTGCAGCCCACTGCCAGTGCCCATCGCTGATGCCTATCATGTTCCGTGCCTCCCCCTGGTGGTCAGTTTATGTCATAGCGAGTGGTCAAACTCCTGGTCAAACTCCCAAGGGGACAATTTGCATATTAGGTTTTTATTATATAGGATTCTCTTCTGCAAAAGTTTGAATAGTGAGCAATCTTTCTCCTTGAAGAAAGGGTAAATGGTTTTGTTACTGTCACTTGGATTTCAATAGTCCACTGAGGACTCTGTGAAAGAATATGATGAGAATGGGGTAGAGATAAGATGGAGTGGCACTGAAGGAAATGCTGAGAATGTGGGAGGGAGTCATTCCACATTACAAGAAGGTTGGAGGGCAAATGACAAGTGTTTGAGCATGGGGGCATTCCCAGAGAGCGCCCCAATAACTAACAGGAAAAGTAAGAAGGGTAAGTAACCTCAATCCTAAAAGTCAGACCTAGCATAGAACCAAAATGAAGGTCATAGAGAGAGTTAAGTCACTTTTCACTTGATCATTAGCTTTTATTGAAGTGAGAATCTCTTGTCATTCCATTGTCACCTGGGGACATTTTTCCTTTCTTAGCACAGCACAGAGCGCACCCACTGACTTCATGGGAGGAGTGACACCCTCAAGACTTATTTAAATACTGTTTCATTACCCAGGAAGAGGTGTGCTTCCCAACAACCTAGACAGTGGTTCTCAACCTTCCTAATGCTGCGACCCTTTAATACAGTTCCTCATGTTGTGGTGACCCCCAACCATAAAATTATTTTCATTGCTACTTCATAACTGTAATGTTGCTACTGTTATGAATTGTAATGTAAATATCTGATATGCAGGATGTATTTAGGCGACCCCTGTGAAAGGGTCGTACGACCCCTAAAGTGGTCGCGGCCCACAGGTTGAGAACCGCTGATCTATTGGCTTAGTAGTATATGATAATGCCATTGCATCCATACAGAAACAATGGCCAGTAGTTAAAGATACAGACATTGCAATTTTACAGTACCCCGATGCATAAAATGGTCAGTTCAGTATGAATCACTTTAGAACTCAAAGGAAGAACACTTAATAACAACATAGGGCAATGAAATAAAAACAAGCAAAGATAAGTGAGTTAGAAAAATTTCTTTGAGCATAGCTATCAGACTATTATATCAGTTCTCAAGATGGGTTATATGATAGAGTTAATACAAAACACCATTCCTTCTTAACATTCATTACAAAGGATTTTTCTCTTTGGACTATGTGATCTCAGGAGCACACATGTCCTTTAGATGAGTTTGTATTTAACTAGAAAAAATATATTTACTTACGAATAACCATAGAACATATATCTATGCATGTGCAAAGGAACACATGTGTGCCTTGTTTATCATTATACTTGAGTAGGTACTACTATGTGTATACTGTGTTTATTCTAATATTTGAGTCATAATGCCACATTAAAAATAGGTAATATTAAAGGCATTTTTGTGAATATTTTTGAGCAGACAGGCCAGATAAAATAAACATTATTCCAATACAATAATTCCTGGAGAATAATTACTATCTGAGTGTTCTATATGTTCCACGTGTATTTTATATATAAACATTTTTATAGAGTCCATAAATAGAAGTTCCCTTTGTATTTCTTTAAGGTTCTTGGAAGGATAATACCATACTATACTTTTCCCATTGTTTACTTTGTAGAAAACCATATATTTTTTTATTGAGGGAGGTCAATTGTTATTAATACATAGACATTTTTAAACAATCACCATCACCTAATATGTCATTTGTGGTGTTAGCCTCAAATATTCTAAGACTAGCAAAATGTATGAGAAATGATGGATTGCTAGTTTTCTTTTAGAGGATACAGTGACAAATAAAAAGCTGCAATAATGCAATGTAGGATGTGATTAAATATTAAAGACTGTATTGTGTGTGCCCAACCATATTTTTC
>NW_006291548.1:33220-34348 GCF_000327345.1 Myotis davidii
CGGACTGAAGGGTCCCAGGTTCGATTCTGGTCAAGGGCATGTACCTGGGTTGCGGGCACATCCCCAGTAGGGAGTGTGCAGGAGGCAGCTGATCCGATGTTTCTCTCTCATCGATGTTTCTAACTCTCTATCTCTCTCCCTTCCTCTCTGTAAAAAAATCAATAAAATATATTTTAAAAAATAAATAAAAATTATACAGCACATACTATGACTAGCATATTTACAAGTACTTGAAGATAGTGATTCATCCAATATTCACATAAGCATGTGGGCTAAGTACTATTAGTATCTTCATTTTACAAATGGGAAACTGAGGCATATATAGATAGGTTAACTGATTTTGTCAAGATTATAGTCAGTGGTGGGCTTGGATTCCCATCCAGGCCATTTGGCCTCCAGGTTTTGCTCTTTATCATTATGTTTTACTGTTTCTATTACACTGAGATTTCAGCAAAGAACTCCTTATCGTTTATGTCAATTTTCCAGGTGAATTTCTCCATGAGCTCTCAACTTTGGCACCTTAAAGTAATACTTTTTATATAGTTTCACAAAATGTGTTTCACAAAATATTAACCCTATGAGAAAATTGGTGGGAAATATTCAAATAACTTCATAGTCAACAATGGTATTTTCCAGAACCAGGATATATCCTTACTTATTATGAAGTTAGTATTAATGACAAAAATTTCACCTGCAAGTAGAACTTTAAGGAAGATTACTTCACTTCTCTACTTTCTCCTTATTCCTAGGCCCTTTAGTCAATCTGATCCCATGATTATCCTCGACCCTCCTCTCTGCGTGAGGCCTTTTCCGAGCACTGCTCCTCACTCAGTCACAACTCAAACCCCTTCTGATGTTCTGAGAATTGGAAGCAAAACAGGGAAGTCAAGCTATGGCATCTTGAGATGAAATTAAAACTAAATGAAAGTGGACCTAGGCATCTTTTAGTCTAAGCTTGATCCAGATAAACATGAAATCACTGAGACCTGACGAGGTTAAATAATGTACCCAGGGCCATGGACTTAATAAGGGGTAGAGCTCGTTGTGAAGCAGTCATTTTCTGATTGCTGATTCAGTATCTGAGTCAGAGAGCAGAGAAAGATAGGGACAGGAGTGAGATAGGGCAGC
>NW_006291548.1:34358-35014 GCF_000327345.1 Myotis davidii
CCCCCAAAACCAAGAGCCTCACAACTAAGGCCCCTGCTTCTACCATGGCATGGACATGCAAGAACCTACAGGTGGGCACAGCCCCGCGCTAGTGCTGGATGAAATCTCGCCATCCTCTTGGACAGGATTCCTTGGACAGTACACAACCTGGACTACTGTGTGTGGTAGGATAAAAAATAAGTGAAATGGGGTGAGATGAATATGCAAGGAGAGCAGGAAAAGCCTATCCTTTTATTATTTTTTCTATCCTTAATTCATTATAGTTAGAAACTATTACCTCCCTTAAAAATTCCAATTCGATACGTGGTTTCTTGCCCTTCTAAATCCTAAGTACTATATTTTGTTTTAAAAAGTCATTTTTAATGAAATTATTAAAAATAATAAAATGTTTATGACTTAAAAATATGGAAAGTTACAAAGAATAAATTTTGGAGGCAACTAATATAGACCTTTTTATTAATTGCTTCCCAGAACTTTTAAAACTTTTTTTATTTTTTAAAAAATACAACTTTTTGTTAAAAGCTATATAAATTTATAAGTTTTTAATGTTTTTCTTAATATGTATATATTAACATTATTGGTAAACACACTTTTTAATGCTTCCCATCACTTATTCTACATTCTAATGACTCAGTCCCTCTCATAGTGACTTATAA
>NW_006291549.1:0-16523 GCF_000327345.1 Myotis davidii
AATGTACAGATGATGTATTATAGAATTGTATACTTCCAAGCTATATAATTTTACCAACCAATGTCATCCCAATAAACTCTATTTTTAAAAATGTCTACATGATTTCCAAAGCAGGGAGAGGCATCCCTTCTGATTGAAAAAGACCTTCCAGCCTTTCACATTAACGCAATTCCTTTAAAACTGAAGTAAGAGATGTCCTTTAACATGTTCATTGTATCCAACTTCTCTGGCTATCGGTTCTGTTACACTGAGACCAACTTTTTCTCCCTACATGGTACCAGACTACCAATAATTAAAACCAATATGCTAGAAAATATCAACTAACAATAAAATGAAAAGTCCCTGCCTGCATGCGTCAGCATCCCTTATATTTATCTTTTAAATTATGTGTTTCTAAGAACTACTGGGTTAATATACAAGGTATATTAATATGCAACAAGTCTTATTTAATGAAGTTTGGTACTCAAGTCTCTTGAGTTTTCCTGGTAACTGTCCAATCTATAGGTGTCTGTGTGACTTCTTCGTTAGTGAACTACAGTGGGGTGCCTGCTTTGACTTTTCCATGCAATGCCGAGTTAGGGGATTGCTACACATTTATGAACTGGGCAGAATGGGGTTGGACTTCCTCTGACACTAGGTCTACCTCTCCCTTCGGATGGATCAGGCCATGTACCTGCTCAGTCTTCTCCGTCCTTGCATCATTTCTTCCTGCAGCTCTGACATTATGAACAGACTGGTGTGGCCTTGAGCACCAGCCAGGTCAGACAACAACTGCTCAACACAAAAGACAATCTCCCTCCTGGTAACTGTCGATGTGTCCTTTTTATTACGTTTCAAGTTCAACTTTCTGAAGTAACTCAAGCTAACAGAAGGTGTACAAAGGAGAAAACTAGCAACAATGAGAAGCAGGAATAGGGTTTCACAATAAGTGCTTGACAAATAAAGAAAAAATATGTAAATAATTGGTCTGGGAAGGGGAAACAACCTGGAGGAAATCCCGCATCCCTGAGAGAAGAGTGTAAAGCTTGTTTAATATTTGTATGGTGTTTTCTGTCTGTCTATCTATCTATCTATCTATCATCTATCTATCTACCTGTGCATTTGAGATAGAAATGTCTAACAAGATTAAGATATGTCAATTATATGTATGCATTTTACTTAGGTATCATACATATTAGGAATAATAATAGGCAGCAAAGGCATAAAATATGTGACTTTAAATAAACTACCTGCCAAATTATTCCGTAAGTGGATAACTAGTACCTAAAAATTATTCTGTAAGTGGATAACTAGTACCTTAAAATCTTTAAATAGTAATAATTGGCCTAGCTGAGTTAATGTTGAAACATTGATAATATAAAGGAATGAAAGGTTCAGGGATTGAAAATTTTCAGAATAATGTTAAACTTATAAAAGTATTATTTTAATCATAAAGTCTACTAAGTCCCAAAGTTGAGAGTCACTTCCTCTACAACGCTAACAGTTTGTGATGTTGCATCTGAAAAAGTAGGGAAAATCAGATTAAAATAGAAATCTTAAAAAAAATCAATTCTCTTAATTTAGTATGTAAGGAGCTCCGGTAGGTAGGAAAGGAATCATGTTCAAATGTGCCAGTGACCTTGATCATCTGCAGAACAGGATGAAAGTTTATGGGTACTAAAGCAGAAAAGGTAAACCCCACCAACATATATTTGAACCACAATCGACAACATGGTGACGGGATGAACATATTAAAAAGCCAGAACTCCGGGCAGTCCAGTATTAGGAGACCACTAAATAGAACTGCAGCATGTGTCAGCGCTCCCCACAGTCAGCATCCTTCCAACATATGTCACCAGCCATGTTTCAAGTGCTCAACCGCCACAGGTGGCCAGTAGCTACCATACTGTGCAGGGCAGGACTGAAGGAGAAACAACACTGCTCAGAGATCAGGAAGGATGAGACAATTTTCCAAGATCCACTTCAGGCCTGATGAATCCCCAAATCTTCGGCATCAAAATGATCACTGGAGTCTTCGTTAACTCATTTTCACTGAATGTATTTGAATTTTTAATTTATAAATACTTAGAGAACAGGAAGAAACAAAAATATTTTTTAAAGTCAACAGAGAATTGAGTAATTCCAGTTGGTCACAAAGACTTTTTTTTAATCGTTATGTCTAATGTGCAAAAGCAGGAAAGCATCTATTTGAAAACATCAACAGACTCGTTTAAAGAAATGGGTGAGAACTAGAACCATAATGAGTATTAATAGCAGAGGCGATTGGTGCACATCAAAATGTAACTACCTTTAAACATAGCTTCAAAAGAGGAAACACTTGTCTTTGAAAGGGAACAACTTTCATCTTTAACACATCCCACCGACTTAAAGCCCTACTCAAAGGCTGACGGGGTGTTTTAACCTCAAAGTTAAACCATTAGCTTCCAGGCCAGGTTGGAATGTTAATCACAGAGCTCTGCTAGACGACAACTTTGCCAAAGAGATAGTTCTGCTGTTGGATTGTTTCAGTGACTCAGTATCTTGGACGCTGATTGATCTGGAATTCACCTTGTTACAGTTTGGACCCACTTGCCAAGAGATAGAAAATCAATGGACTCTCTTTTCCTATGTAACTTGGGCCTTCTTGTACCCAGGAGAAGCACAGAAACATTAAAATGTCCATAAAAGAGCTTATGCAGTTAATCTTCTGTTAGTTGTCAAGCGGACGTCATGCCTACATTGTCACCATCCTACAAAGCATAACCTCTACTTGAGTCTTAAAATTACACAGCACCAATCAGAACTCTGGTTCTCCCTTTTTTTTTTAAAAGAAAGGCAATTAAACCAAGAACTACACAAATTGCACAAACTGTCAGACACGTTGGCAGCCCAACTCTCCCACATATGCCCCTCAAAACATTACATAAAAAACATTGTCACTTCAGTACTCATCCTATAGAGAACACCCTGAATCACAAACTAACTCCAAAAATGCAATATGAGCTGATGGCACAAGACACTGGTGTCATAATATCTTAAACATGGCAGGAAACAGATTAGTATTTGTACCATTAGTGATATTACAGCACTTAAGAATCCATTAGAGCCCTAACCGGTTTGGCTCAGTGGATAGCGCGTCGGCCTGCGGACTCAAGGGTCCCAGGTTCGATTCCGGTCAAGGGCATGTACCTTGGTTGCGGGCACATCCCCAGTAGAGAGTGTGCAGGAGGCAGCTGATCGATGTTTCTCTCTCATTGATGTTTCTAACTCTCTATCCCTCTCCCTTCCTCTCTGCAAAAAATCAATGAAATATATTTTTAAAAAAAATCCATTGGATAGATTAACCATAAAAATAGGAAGTAACAATAAAAATAAAATTTAAAAAATAACTAAGTGAAATTTTAAATAGATATGAATTACTTTTATATTCTTTATAATGCAGAGTTCCAATAAAATAAAAAGAACTACTATTGGCTTTTGTTTTCCTTTTATACCAAAAGGAGAATTTTTATTACTGACTTTCACTGACTTACAGCTTCTCACAGAAATAATGTGGATGTTTTTACTTGAAAAACAATAATGCTACCAAAGCTCTTCTAAGGAATTATAAACATTTTCCCCAGTTATATAAAAAATAATTATTAAACATGTTTTCCACTACTAGTTGTAATGACAGTTTATTTTATTTCCTCTTTTGTCTGGACCTGCAGTCAGTTACATAATGCATGTAATAGCACATATTCAGATCTTCCACCAGACCATTTGACTCGGACTGTATTAACATCTTCTGTTGAAACGCATTCTCAGTATTGGACAAATACCTTAAAGAAAACAAGGCCAACACCTGCGAGGACAGGCTCATGTCACAGGGAATAAGTAGCAAGAAATAAATTTGTAATCTGGGCCACGGCCAGCGTCAAATACGTGAATACATTGACAGGTGATAGAATTTCCATGCTTTTCTCCTTTTACATCAGAGAACACAGACTCAGCCAATACCTCTGTACTGATACTATAATTGGTGCATAAAAACCGTGATCATTACAACGCATGTTCATATGGCCTTTCACAGTTCACACAAAGCCATGCATATGACTCTGCATTACCTGACTGAGCCCTCACCAGCACCACGCTCCGTGAGACCATCCCCATTAGGGAAACTGAGTCCCAGAAGAGATGAATGGCTTGCTGCAGGGTGAGGAACTACTAACTAATAGAGATGAGCTCCTGGCTCCCAATCTGAGGCGGTTTCTGTTAAACTGCATCGGCTTCCATGACAAGTTAGTCTTCAAAACAGAGGCAGGAATAGGACAAAACCCTGACTCACGGATTCCCAGATGGTTTTCCTCACTCAGAATACAAACTGGTCCTGATTCACAAAACACACATATTTGGGGGTTGGGAGTTGATGACTGCAAAATAAAAATATACTCTAAGCGGGAGTGACTCGGATTAAACATTTTAACATTGTTTGCTGAAAATAAATACCTAAAATACTGACAGTTCTAAAACTGAAGGAGACCTTGATAATCATCCTTTCTTTTTCCATTTTACAGAGAGCGGGGGCTCCATCAAGGTCACTCTGGTAACTGCTAACCAGTAGCAGAGCCAGGACCACATGGAGTCGGACTCTCTCCCACTCAATGTCCCGATTGCATTTCCAAAATGAAAGGACTAAACACAGTTCAGATATTTACAAGGAACCGACACAGTGCTAGAGAGATTAGAAAATTAGATCTTACTCACCAACATCATGAATGTAAAAATTATTAATATTTTACATATCATTTAAAGCAGCAGGAACTTTGCTTCATATAAGAAAAATAATCAATGTATATATATATATTTCAGGCTATCATTGCTAAGGATATTGTCTAAAATATAATTTTTCTTCCCTTTAGATACACATTTTTAAAATTTTTGTTATTATAATAGACTTAAGTACATTCAAAAACAAGATAGTCTCTCAAAAATGCCACCACATTTAATTTACATGATGAATAAAAAAAAACACTAACAATATTTCACCATCTCTGCTAGATACAGGTCTTTTCAACCTTTTAACGACATGATCCCATCCCTGTTCACACCACTGCCTGTCTTTTTCAGGAGGTTATTAAGCTATTTTGAATGTAAGTGATTTTATTTCCCCTCTGAAATTTAATTTCTAGGCAACAAAATAACTCTGAAGTTTAACTGACCAACAGATCTAAAAAAGGCTCAACTTGTAAGCCATTTGCTACTTAAACAATATTAATTTCCATATTAAAAAAAATAAATAATCTGATTAGACTTTATTGTACCTGTGAGTCCTTTAAAAGACTTCCCCTCTCCAATTGAAACCTAATATGAAATTCTTTTTGAAGAGGCAAAATATAATAATTTTCTAGATTGTACTGAACATTATTCCATGGGGGGAGGGGGGAGGACACATTCACGTAGAACAGCAGTAAACCACACACATGATAGAAAATATTGACAATAAAATTATTTTTTTCTCTCATTCACAAGATCACTTTTCCACTTTAATACAAGGGCTAATCTATAGCAGATGTGGGTTCACGGAGGGGCAATCCATCCATCTTCCAGGCTCTGATCAGTGTGAGGAAGGCTTTCTCCAGAGTTGAAGAGCTGCCTGAATTCTGAAGTGCAGTCTAGACTCCATGGAGTAATCTTTGTAGTTGTTTCTAAAGACAATAACAACAAAATCGAAATGTCAAAAGCTCCTCTATACCAGACCACCACCACCACCCTCCCCTCCTCTCATATTCACTCCTTATTTGCTTTCAAACTTGACTATGCCTAACAGTCAATATTGTTAAAATGTAGATGGTGTCCTGTGAAGAGAGGGGGATGGCAATATTCTTTGTTTCTAGAAGTTTCCTGGTGAGGACCTAAAAGTTAGACTTTGAGTACCAAGTTTCTACTTCACTACCAAGCCGTTCACAAACACCTGAAGAAGATTAGGAGGAGGGCTTAACAATTTCGTGAACTATTCTTAAACCGCTGACCTTTTCTGAACTGGAAATGCTAAGGCAGCCTCATACAAACGAGGCGAACTTGATGGATTATAACTTCCTCCAAATAATTATCTTGAGACTCCCATGAAACAACAACCGCAGCAAAGACAGCAGGATTACCCTGTGATACCAAAATCACTTACTCCAATTCTCACAGGCAAATAGCAACGGTTTGGCCAATAATTACTGTACAGCAATGTCAGAAGGGCCCAAGCCATTAAAATCCACAGATGATGTAAAAACTTTACTGAGGTTAATCATTCATGACTTCTCTTTGCTAGAATTGTGAAGAGTGATCAAAGTGGAATGGCTTCGACTTTGGGCTCCTGCTTTCACCCATTGCTTTGGCCCATGGGTGAGCTGTACCTTCTTTCTTTGCAGTGGCGTTTATTTCTTTCCACAGCCGTTCATTCTATGCAGATCTAAGTACTACTTACTGGTAACTCTGAAAAGGGTTATTATTCATAATAAGGGTCATTATTCATAAGCTAAATCATCTTACTAGAGTTTACCAAAGCATATAATTGAGTATTTTCCTAAATGTCTGGTCACAAATTGTGGCAACTTTGCAAGGGGAACTACAGACAATTGTCCTGGAATCACTGGGGAGACTGTTTATGTTGGCATCGTCAGCACTGGCTTGAGTTAGTGGTGACTTTAATCACTGCTGGTCTTGTTTTTCAGTAGTGAATTATTAGTCGTTCATTTTCATCATTATAAAGTTGCCTTATTGTGTGCTGCTTAGGTAACATTAGATATGTACAAATAATGAATACTTGGAATGATAGTATTTATAGTCCCTAATTTTCCATGAGCTACATCTCATGACACATACATGTCAGTTGAAATGTGTCATTATCACTCCCAACAAATTAATTTTTTAAAAGTGATTTGTTCTCATATCTCTCTTAGCAAGAAGAAAAATGAGGAGGAGGAGGAGGAGGAGGATAGGAGGAGGAAGAGGAGAAAGAGGGGGAAGAAGGAAGAAGGAGGAGGAGGAAGAAATAAGGAAGAAGGGAGGAGGACTCTTTCCCAAAATAAAGGCAGCTTTCCTGGCTCCACCATGCCCCTGGAGCTTCTGCCCCATTATTGTGTTTTCAGAAAAACATCCTGAAAGAGTTTTCCAAAGTAGCTGGTTCTACTTTCTCACCTCACTTGTCAGAGTCACCAATGATCTTCATGCAGCCAAGTTCACTTCTCTAGTCTCACTTTAGTGGACCTCTCAGCAGCTAGCTTTACAACTGACCACTGTCTTTATTTTAAACACTTTGTTCACTTGGCTTTCCTGGATGTCATCCTGACTCAGTGGCCATTTCTCCTTACTCTTATTGTTTATTCTCATTAAAATGATACCATATCGCAAGGCTGTGTGCTGGACCTCTCTCTCTCTCTCTCTCTCTCTCTCTTTCCCAAAATGACCTCATCAAGTATCATGGCTTCAAATACCTCTGTGTCTGTGCTGGTGACTTTGAAATCTCCACATGTGGCATTTACCTTTCCACTGAACTCCATGCTTCTACAGTTGACTGCCAACTCGCCATCTCCATGTGGATGCCTCGTAGGCTCCTCAGAACATCATGGTCCAAACAGAAGTATTTTTTTATCTCCCCAAACCCTCTAAGGATTCCCCATCTCAGTAAAAATGATGATTCTCTATCATCATTATTGACCTAGTGGTTCCACCCCCTAGCCTGGAGGTTACGTAGCTGTGGTTCCAGACAGGAATGTGCCCCACGCAGTCTTCTGCTGACTGACCTCAGGACTGGCTCTGCTTGGGCAAATATCAACTACAACATCAGCTCCTCAAGAAGACCTTCCAGAATCAACCCAACCTAAAGCCACAGCCCGGGACTTTGTATCAGAATGTGAGTCTCAGCAAAACACATAGCACTGCTATTTTCTCACTTGCTTATTTAATATCTCCCTCCTACTCAGAGAGCAGGAACATTGTCGGTTTACGTACAGTTGTCTCTCTAGAGCCTTTACTATGCTGGGTACATAAGAGGTGCTCAGTGAATATTTGCTGAATTTGAGTAAATGACCAAACCAACGAACCACTAAGCTATTTATGGCCTGGAGCTACCCATGGCATTCTCCACCCGCTGCAAGAAGTGTGCAGGACAAACAGACCGTGATCACACGTCTGTGAGCCATTATGTAGTAGAAATGATAATATGTGCTTTGAAATAGAGAGAGCCGGGGGAGATTCAAAGAGTTTCTTCAAGGAAATTAGAAAAGGTCAGCAAATTATTATCAAGTTTATGGCTAAATCTGGACTCCCCCACTTATTTCTATACCCTCTTCTGTGGCTGCTTTCGATACCATTGAGTAGCTGCAGTGGAGACCTCATACTGTAAAGCCAAAAATACTTTCTATCTGGCCCTTTAGGAACAGTTTGCCGGCCTCTGATATAGAACAGATTAGACTAGATATCTGTCAGGCAGAAGCCCACAGCCATCACCTCTGTAAACGGTCACAGGGCCAGGCGCTCAGAAGGTTGGAAACAGCACAATTGCAGCAAAAGCCATGAGCATAAACGAAGCCTAAGTTAGCAAAGGTAGCGTTGTAACTACCTTTCGCTCATGTTTGAACTTTTAAGTGTGCATGTACTATCACTGCTGCTATCATGGTACGGACAATCCTAACTCCACAGCCACCCCAGAGGAGCTGCCGTCGCCACTCACCTTGCAGTTTCCAGGGCCTTAAAGGCCTTGTCAATGTCCCCTTGGCTTTTGTACAAAAACGCCAGCTCAAACAGAGTAAATGGCACCAGGTAGTGGTCAAACTTCAGCAGCTTTTCACTAAAAGAACGAGTGGAAAGCAATTAAGTCTCAACAGAACAGGAAGGATGTCATTCTTTTCCAACATACATATACAGCATTCCCCAGTTCCCATAAAGCCGGTGGTTAGCAGCATGATTTGCAGAGAAAAGCTGTCATTATACAAAATGCACTCAAGGAATCTAATAAACTACAGCAATACATAGTATGCTTTTACTATATTAATCTCTTATTTTATTCCTTAGTCTGAATTGGATTATTTACTGCCCCTTAGGAATAGGAACACATATGGGCTATAATCTTCAAAGCCTAACCCTGGAAAGGACAAGATCATACTCCTGAACATAAATATTTAAAAATAAGAATGCTGTATTGTTTTTTATGAAGGGTCACTTCAACTTGTTACGTCTTATGCTAAAAAAAAAAAAAAAAGGCAGTAACTTCTGTTTTCAGCAATATGATAAGAATTCTCTGACGACAAAACATCTGCAAGCACTAAAAATATATGAGTAATACACTTTCAAACGCATAGCTCAGCTCCCACGAACATAAGGGAAATTCTCGAACTGAAAACAACACAAAACCAGAACTCTGTGTGTGTGGATGCCCAAGCAGTGCGGGTCCACTCCAGTCTGAACAATCGGGGCTCAGTGCTTCAGTGCCCACGGAGGAGAGGAGGCCTTGGCCCACGGGACAGGGAGCAGGGCTGAGACCTCTACACAAGCTGGGGCCCTTGAAAGGCTGCTCCATCAGAGAAGGGGAAGATTAGAAAAAAAACCTCTGGCGCAGGAAGAAAACACGGGCAGTCGGCTCCTGGGCCTCTGCTCCAGGTGGAGAGTAAAAGCACATTCCTGGAGAAATTAACAACCCATAGGCCTGCCCTCACATGAGTTTGCAATTCAAGTTTACATTGCCCAAAGGGCCAAGAACCTCGATGCCATGAAATTAACATGGATGTGGCTCTGGGCTGGCAAAGTCTCCGGGGCACAAAGACAACACTCCTGGGTTCTTTTCTGGTAACACGGAGTAAAAGGGGGGCAGCAAGAGAAATCGCTTTCCAACAGGAACTCCCGGAGCCACAGTGGGTTTCCTCCTTGGTTTACCTTTGGATGACATGAGAGAAGCACAGTTCCGCCTGCAGGGGCCGCTGCAAGTTCTTCAGGCAGCACCCCTTCAGCAGCTTCAGCAGGCACTCGTCGTCCACCAGGTAGTCGCTGCAGTCTGAAAGCAAGCACACAAGCATCATGCACAAGCACAAAAATGCTTTTTCAAAATCCCAATTCAGAGGAAAGAACGGACACTAGCTATTGGGTTACAAAGGAATCGTTAAATAAAAATAAAATGTTTAGCACGTGCTGTGCCTCACTAAGTAAAACACAATGACGTTATTTTAAATTAAGTGGATATTGAATTTACTACATTAGTTTATACACCATGTGATGAAGGGGTTCACTCCGTCCACTTCAACCTTTTCTCAGGGGCTCATATTCTGAGTGATGTGCCCTTAGAATAAGAGCGGAGTCTCTGAACCCTAAGGAAGGTGGGGCTGAATGAATTCCATAAAAGGTAAAGCCACGAAGAGCACGAAGGCTGCGTCCTCCCGTGGTTCTGGCTTCTAACTGTGTTGGCTTCATATGGATGAGGACAGTACTTCCATATGGCGAAGCAGATGGCCTTCTACCCATTAACAATTCAGAAAGCAAATCCTGAGTTGTTTATAATTTATCAATTCTCCCTGGCTACGTTCTTTTGGGGGGAAATTATATTATAAAATTAGATAAAATGGTTCTGAAGTACATGCAAGGCACCTCAGACCCTCACACATTTCTAACTGCTTGAGGCTAATGGAATGGTTTTCCTTTCGCCACTTTTTCCCTTTGGAGAAGGAGGCTTCGCCCGCCACAGCCCAAGGCTAAGGGTAAACAGAAGGAGCAACATCTATGACAAAGATAGCTGTTTCACAGCAACCACTTTTGAGTTTGGGGTGTTTTGCAAGTAAGATGCAACTAAGAAGTCATTCAAAGACAAACTGATAATTTACACATTTCAGACCGTGACAACACTGCGGGGGGAGGGGGGGGAGTGATGGAGGGGGGCGTGCAAACCAAATTAATGAGGCCCTGGGAGTTCCTCATATTGAAGTTCTCCAGCTTTCAGAAAAAAGCTCAGAAACCACCCTTCACACATGCTGATGTTTTACTTCATAAGCTGCTGTCTATGGGAGGTTCACGATGCTGTGTAACCAACTAAAAGGGGGTCCCTTTACTTCCAGGTGCTGATATTCACCTCTCACTCCCAAGCTCTGATGGCTCATCCGCCAAGAAAAATCACAGATACCAATACCACATTACCTCTCCTATGACTTAAGAACCATTTTTCTACCAAAGAGGGGGAAATCTACGTATGCTTCCAATCATAGATGCTCACTGAAATATGTATTCAAGAAACAGTATCTTTCCAGGCCTACAACCAAACCCTTAGGTTCCATGCTAGATGCTAGTTTTTAGCATTGCTTTTGTGCATTTTATCGAGTTCTCCGTAGGGTTTTCTGATAGTGTGTGTTATCAGAAAATTCCGGTGTTCGGTAAACAACGGTTTTGCTGGGAGGAACAGCCTTAACACCATGCAAGGCTCAAGTATCAGTAGAGCCACACTCAGCTTTTATTTACATGGCGAGTTAGGAATATGGAAAATAGGTTCAAAAATACCAACATTCCTCCAAAAACTTTAGGAAACAAAAGCCATTATTTCTTCAGCCCACAGAGCAACATCTGTCAGATGATTATTTCCCCTTAAGGTGTGAATGTCGCCCTAAGCAGTTTGGCTCAGTGGATAGAGTGTCGGCCTGCGGACTGAAGGGTTCCATTCCGGTCAAGGGCATGTACCTGGGTTGCGGGCACATCCCCAGTAGGGGGTGTGCAGGAGGCAGCTGATCAATGTTTCTCTCTCATCGATGTTTCTAGCTCTCTATCCCTCTCCCTTCCTCTCTGTAAAAAAATCGATAAAATATATTTTTTAAAAAAGATGTGAATGTCTACCACGATTCTCATGGGTGAGTTCACGGATGAACATTTCAACACTTTCCATTTTACATTCCAAGGAAAGGATGATGCCGCCCAAGCACATGGTCATCACAAAAGATCTGCACTTTATAAAACAGGGGGTAGGCAGACGAAAAAGAAGTGTGAGGCCCACGCTACAAAAATGTCTACATTGAACATTAGAAGCTCGTTGAAATGCACCAAAGAAAAAAACTGAAAGTAGATTCAGAAAGTGAAAAGTTGTAAGGAATACTTTCCCTTTTCTGTCACTCTGATTATGTTTGCTATGTGATTTCAAGCTAACCACAACTAATAGTCAAACAAAGAGCTAGTATATTTATTAACTTCTGGCTCCATGCTGAATGTACTTAGATTTCAAATGAAACGCTCATGTAATTCATAGCACACACTGACTCCAAGCATATCACACCAAGTATTTTTCTCTCTTTGAACAGTGCTGCCCCCCTGGGTCTCTGTGACCAGCCTCTCAGACGATGGCATTGCCAGCGTCCATCACCTGCACCCTCTGCCACCCTTTACTTTAAAAACACCAAAGGTAGAAACAAAAACACATTCACTCCTAGTCATGGAGGTGGAGGGGTGGAGATGGAGTCTGACCTCAGGTTTACAGCTTCACTCCACTTTCCAATTTGGGGTTTTTCCTCTTACTCAGAAGGACAGAAACCTAATGACTCAAAGGTCATATCAGTTGTTAGGGGGACAGGGGAGAGGCGGGTGTGTGTTGGGTAAACTTCCTGCATAAACAATGGACCTGGACGAGATCATCGCCATAAATTTCATGTGTAACATCTGGCAAAGGGGATCTTCAGGAAAGGAACCAATTTTTCTACCCCACGGAGGACATACAAAGACAGAGCTTGACTAAAAGTACAGTGTGTCTAAGCTTCCCCGGGCCCTGCTTGAATATTTCTGAAGCCTATCATCTCATTACGCCATTAAAAGAAGAAGGGATGGATGGAGACAGTTGTCTTGGTTTTCTAAACCTCTATTGCATTTTACATGCACAGCCTGATACATATATTACTCCTTTAATTTTTTTCTCCCAACCAAAGAAAGGACAAAATAAACTTAGGGGTGAGGGTGAAGAGCCTGCCCACACAGAGAGAAACTAATAGTCCTCCAGGACTTCTTTAGACAAAGACCCTCTCTGCTGGTCCACATGAGTCTACATCAGTGGTCAGCAAACTGCGGCCCCTTAAGTGTGGCTCTTCCACAAAATACCATGTGCGGGCGCACACGTACAGTGTGATTGAAACTTCGTGGCCACACTCAAGGGGCCAAAGAGCCGCATGTGGCTCGCGAGCCGCAGTTTGCCGACCACTGGTCTACATGAAAAGAATGGACATTCAAACATCAGAATTTATTCTACTAAACCCACACCCTTTTCTTTGTAGAAAAACAGAAGCAAGCTGGCCTACTTCTCTGGGCGAAAGAATAAGCTAAAGATGTTTTCACTTAATAAAAAGAGGTTTTCCTTTACTCCCCAGTTTTCACATATCCACTTTTTTATTTGTTTATTTTTTAATCTTTATTGTTGAAAGTATTACAGATATTCCCTCTTTTCCCCCCATTGACCTCTTCTAGCCTGCCCCCCGCCCCCACCCCAAGCTTTCACCACCCTATTGTCTGTGTCCATGGGTTATGAATATAGGCATACAAATTCTTCACTTTTCCATTTAGTTTGTGGATATGTGGGATTTAGTTATAAACAATTTCTTTAACAGCAGAAACAGATGCTTTCTCTGTCTATCATAATTCTATATCTAGCAAGGAAATCTAAGAGTGTTCAAATGAGCAAATTAATAAAAGATGGCCAAATTAGTTGAACAAAAATGAATACTAATAAATTCGTTCAAAAGCCCAAATGGGCCCTAGCCAGTTTTTCTCAATGGTTAGAGCATCAGCCCTCGGGCCAAAGGGTCACAGGTTCGTTCTCCAGCCTGCTCGGGCACAAGTGGGAGGCAAGTACTCAATGTGTCTCTCTCATGTTTAAGTTTCTCTCTCTCTCTCTCTCTCTCTCTCTCTTTTTCTCCTCTCTTCCACTCTCTCTAAAAAAAAAAAAAAATCAATGGAAAAGTCTCACTTTTTAAATCCTCACCCAAAGAAATGTTTTAGAGAGAGGAAGGAAGAGAGAGAGAAAAACATCAATGTGAGAGAGAAACATAGGGTGCCTCCAGTATGTGCATGCCCTAACTGGGGGGTCAAACCCACAACCTTTCTGGTGTACTGGTTGACACTCCAACCAACTCAGCCACGAGCAAGCACTGAAATCTCGTTTTTAAGGTGAAATTTCATAAAGTTTCATTTTATTTAAATTCAAAATGATGTAATTTTATGTTGATTTCCCACTCAGAACAAAATACTTTTCCTTTCTGAAATTATTTTACATGAAAAATAGTAAAGTTCACCTCCCACCCATTAAGACGACTACTACCAAAAAAAAAAACAAAACAGAAAATAACAAATGTTGGCAAGGATGTAGAAATAGTGGAGCACTTGTACACTGTTAGTGGGAATGTAAAATGATACACAGCTACTATAGGAAACTGTATAGCAGTAACCCTGAAACCAATACAAAATAATACTGAAAGTAAAGTATACAGTCAAAAAAAAAAAAAGAAAAGAAAACTGTGTAGCAGTTTCTCAAAAAAAGTTAAAATTGAACTACATTATGACCCAGTCATTCCACTTCTGGGCATATATCTAAAAGAATTTAAAGCATGGTCCTGAAAAATATTTGCCTACCGATGTTCATAGAAGTATTATTCACAATACCCAAAAGGCGGAAGCAACCTAAATATGCATCGATGGATAAATCAATAAAAAAAATGTGGCATATGCATATAATGGTATATTATTCATCCTTAAAAAAGAAGTAAATTCTGACACAGTACAACATGGATATACCTTGAGGACATTATGCAAAGTGAAATAAGCCACTGTTATGAAGCCTCTAGAGTAGTCAAATTTAGAATAGTAACAAAAAGTAAAATAGTGGTTGCCGGGGGCTAGGGTAGGGGGAAATGGGGGGGTTATTATTTAATGGTTATGAAAAAATTCTGGAGATTGGTTGCGCAACAATGTGAATGTAAACACCTCTAAACTGTAAAAAAAAAAAAAAATGGATAACAGTAAATTTTACTACAAAAAAATTAAAAATAGATATATTAAAAATTAGTAAGAAAGCTTATCACAACTTTATGCAATAAAAACTACATTGAAAATATGTTAGTGATAGAACTTCACAAAAAAAGTCTGAAATGTCCATACAGCAAGTCTATAGTCTGTACTTATACATACGCTCCTTTGGTTGTCTGTAAAATAGTAAAAAGTTTTGACTCCTCTTTCTCATCCCAGTTTTGTGAGACTTCTTATCCGCTGGTTTCCCTGCTGCCCAGAAATCAGAGGGAATTATCAGTTTGTGAAGATAAATACCTCAATATTTTAGCTTCTCTACCTAAGATCCAGATCATTATGGGAGTTAAATGCTATAACTTTTCTATAAAAGAGGAAGGAAAAAAAGAAAAGAGAGCAATGGTTCTTTTATAAAAATGCTATCTTTAATATGGAAAGGTGACATTATAGTAGTCCCCCCTTATCTGTGGGGGATATAGTCCAAGACACCACTGGATGCCTGAAATTGCAGATAATACCAAACCCTAGATATCCTATTTGTTTTCCTATACATACATGCCATGATATAATTTAATTTATAAACTAGGCACAGTAAGAGATTAACAATAATAACTAATAATAAAATAGAACTATTATTACATTACTGTAATAAAAGTTATGCGAATGTAGTGTCTCTCTCTCTCCTCTCTCTCTCTCTCTCTCTCTCTCTCTCTCTCGTTCCCTCTCTCTCATAAAATATCTTACTATACTGTCCTTACCCTTCTTCTCGTGATGTCTACATAAGATGAAGTAAGATGGGTTGGACAAAGGAATAATTCATGTCATGAGCAACAAATGGCAGAGATCAAAACCACAAATGAAGAGAGACTACTTTACTCACCCTCCACCAACAGATGAGCTTTGGGTGTGACTTTTCAATAGTGGAGTAGGATATTCCACTCACTGGTCTCCTTGTGAGCATTTGTTTGTATTTCCGAAATGACTAGGGCGGGGAGTGGGCGAGTGGGGGAGTCTGTGGCCTCAGAACAGCACTGCTCTTTCCTCTATTGGATTCTTTAACTATCCAGCCTGAAACTTTGACCTTGTTAATGATAAGCCAACTGATTCAGCTTTCATTCTCATATATTTCTTCTCCTGGTTAATGGGAATCTAAAGCTAAAATTATTTTAAATATGAAAAGCAACCTAAGGATAACTAAAACTTCAAATACACACAAAGAAACAATTTAAGTATTTTTTTTTAAAGTTTCACGTCTTCGCCAATCACAGTGCGGCAAGGCCAGTTCTCGCAGAAACCCCCACGTGTGCACGAGTGGGAGAGGGGAAAGAGAAAAAAGGTGATCATGGAGGAAAAAGGTACTGGAAAAAAAGTAAACTTCAACCTGAGGGCAGGAGCACTAAAACCAAAATACATGTATATTATTTATAGAAAATATTTTCTGTTATAATCTTTTCTTTTTAAACGAGGACTCATACTTTTAAAAAACACATCTGTTTAGCAAAAAAAAAAAAAGTTGAGTACTTTTAATTTATTTTAAGGATTGCAAA
>NW_006291549.1:16895-25872 GCF_000327345.1 Myotis davidii
ATCCCTTTGAAGTCACTGGATAAAGAAAACAGAGACTCTAAAGCACACACTAGATCAGGTGAATTCAATTGACATTTATAGCATTTCACCCAACGCAGCAGGATATACATTCTTTTCAAGTGCACTTAGAACATTTTCTAAGATAGACCACATGTTAGGACACAAAAAAAGTCTTAATAAATTTAAGAAGATTAAAATCATACCAAGCATCTTCACTGACCATATGGTATGAAACTAGAAATCAATCACAAGAAAAAAAAAACTGAAAAACACAAAAAGACATGGAGGTTAAATAACATGGTACTAAACAATGAATGGATTAACAATTAGATCAAGGAAGAAATCAAAAAATACCTTGCAACAAATGAAAATGAGAACACAACAACCCAAAATCTATGGGACGCAGTGAAAGCAGTCCTAAGAAGGGAAATTCATAGCATTTAGCATTTTAGGTTCAACTAAAGAAACCAGAAAAGTCTTAAATAAACAATCTAACTACCCTTAGAGGAACTAGAAAAAGAACAACAAACAAAGCCCAAAGTGAGTAGAAGAAAATAATAAAGATCAGAGCAGAAATAAATAAAATTGAGTCTAAAAAGAAAGATACAAAAGACCAATGAAACCACGAGCTGGTTTCTTAAAAGGACAAATAAGATTGACAAACCTTTAACCAGGCTCAGCAAGAAAAAAAGAGAGAGGACCCAAATAAATAAAATTAGAAATAAAAGAGGAGAAATAACAATTAACACCAAAGAAATACAAAGAACTATAAGAAAATACTATGAACAACTATATGCCAACAAATTGGACACTCTGGATGAAAAGATAAATTCCTAGAAACATACGATCTTCCAAAACTGAATCAGGAAAAAATCAGAGAATCTGCATAGACAGATTAAAACTAGTCAAAATGAAGCAATATAAAACAAACAAACAAAAAAACCTCCCAATGAACAAAAGTCCTGGGCCAGATGGCTTCACAGGTGAATTTTACCAAACATTCAAAGAGAAACTAACGCCTATTATTCCAAAAAATTCAAGATGAGAGAAGACTCCCAAACTCATTTTATAAGGCCAGGATTATCCAAATTCCAAACTAGACAAAGACACTACAAAGAAAGAAAATGATAAGCCAATATCTCTAGTGAGCATAGATGCAAAAGTCCTAAACAAAATGTTAGCAAACCAGATCCAGCAATACATTAAAAAAGAGCATACACCATGATCGAGTGGGATTTACGGTGGGATACAAAGTTGGTACACTATCTGAAAATCAGTAAACATGATATACCACATAAACAAAATGAAGGATAAAAACCACATGATCATACCAATAGACGCAGAAAAAGCACTTAATAAAATCAACACTCATTTATGATAAAAACTCTCAGAAAAGGGGAAATAGAGGGAACATACCTCAATGTAATAAAGGCCATATATGACAAATCCACATCCAACATTATATTCAGTGGGCAAAAACAACAAACCATTGCCCCTAAGGACAGGAACAAAACAGGGATGCTCTCTTTCACCACTCTTATTCAACATGATTCTGTAAGTCCTGGCCATATTGATCATACAAGAAGAAGAATTAAAACCACAACAACCAGACAAGAAGAAGAAATAAAAGGCTTCCAAAAAGGAAAGGAAGAAGCAAAACTGTCATTATGTGCAGATAACATGATATTGTATATAGAGAATCCTAATGATTCCCATCAAAAAACTACAGAACTGATCAATGAATTCAGTAAAGTAGCAGGATACAAAATAAATATCCAGAAATCAGTGCATTTTTATACCAGAAAGGTATATAAAAAAAAAACCCATCACAATTGCTTTAAAAAGAATACATAGGAATAAATTTAGCCAAGAATGTAAAAGACCTTTCTTCAGAAAATTATAAGACACTGAAGAAAATAATGGAAAAAGATACAAATAAGTGGAAGCATATACTGTGTTCATGGATAGGAAGAATTAAATAATTAAAATGTCCATACTACCCAAAGCAATCTATACATTCAATATAATTCCCATCAAGAAACCAGTGGCATATTTCTCAGAACTAGAACAAATATTCCAAAAATTTATATGTAACCACAAAAGACCCCAAACAGCCACAGCTATCTTGAGAAAGAAGAACAAAGTGGGAGGAATCACGCTACCTGATATCAAACTATACTACTAGGCCAGAGCAATCAAAACAGCCTGGTACTGGCATGAAAACGACATATAGAGAGCCCAGAAATAAACCCACGCCTTTATAGTGAATTACTATTTGACGAAGAAGGGGAAAACATACAATGGGGTAAAGATAATCTATTTAATAAATGGTGCTGGGACAGATACATGCAAAACAATGAAACTACACCACCTTCTTATACAAAACCCAAGAATAAACTCAAAATGGATTAAAGACTTAAAAGTTAAAACTCGAAACCATAAAAATCCTAGAAGAAAACATAGGCAGTAAAATCTCAAAGATTTCTCATAGCAATGTTTTTTTCTGATATATATCTTCGGGCAAGGGAAACAAAAGTAAAAATAAACAAGTGGGAAACAAAAGAAAAAATAATCAAGTTTTTGCACAGCAAAGGAAGCCATCAACAAAATGAAAAGACAACCCTCTGAATGGGAGAATATATTCATCAATGATACATCTGATAAGGGGCTAATATCCAAAATTTATAAAGAACTTATAACCCTCAACACCAAAAAAAAAAAACCAAACCACGATACAATTGAAAAATGGGCAAAGGACCTGAAATGACACTTCTCCAAAGAGGACATACAGATGGCTAATAGACATACGAAAAGATGCTAAACATCACTAAGCATCAGAGAAATGCAAATTAAAAACACAATGAGATATCACCTCACACCTGTCAGAATGGCTATCATCAATAAATCCACAAACAACAAGTGGTGGAGAGGATGTGGAGAAAAGGGAACCCTCCTGCATTGTTGGTGGGAGTGCTGACTGGTGCAGCCACTGTGGAGAACAGTATGGAGTTAAAAATGGAACTGCCCTATGATCCAGTGATTCCACTTCTGGGAATATATCCGAAGAAACCTGAAACACTAATTCAAAAGAATATATGCACCCCTGTGTTCATTGTAATGTTATTTACAATAGCCAAGATTTGGAAACAGCCCAAGTGCCTATCAGTACCTGAGAGGATAAAAAAGCTGTGGCACATTTACACAATGGATTACTACTTGGATGTAAAAAGATGGAAATCTTACCCTTTGCAACAGCAGGGATGGGCTGGAGAACATTGCGCTAAGTGAAATAAGCCAGTCAGAGAAAGACAAGTACATATGACTTCATTCATGTGGAATCTAATGAACAAGTAAACTAATAAACAAAATAGAAACAGACTCATAGATAGAGAACAGACTGACAGCTGTCGGAGTGGAGGGAGCTGGGAGGCTGGATGAAAAGGTGAAGGGATTAAACAAAACAAAACAAAACAAAACCTCATGGACACAGGTAATAGTATGGTGCTTACCAGAGGGAAGGGGTGGAGGGAGGGAGGTAGAAGAGAGGATGGGGGGATAAATGGTGATGGAAGGAGACTTAGGTTAGGGTGGTGAACACAATACAATATACAGATGACGTACTACAGAATTGTACACCTGAAACTTATATAACTTTATTAACCAATGTCACCCCCATAAATTCAATAAAAAAGTGAAAACGAAAACACTAAATCAAAGAGATATATGACTCCATGTTCATTGCATCATTTATAACAGCCAAGATATGGGAATAATCTGTGTCCACTGATGGATAAATCAATAAAGAAAATGTCACACACACACACACACACACACACACACACACACACACACACACTGGAATATTATTCAGCCATAAAAAAGAATTACATCTTGCCATGCAACAAGATAGATGGACCTTGAAGGTATTATGCTAAGTGAAATAAATCAGATAAAGACAAATAGTGTATGATCTTCCTTATATGTAGAACCTTAAAAAAAAAAAACCACACCACCAATGCTGATTAGATACAGAAAACAGATTGGTGGTTGCCAGAGGTCAGGGGTTGGGAGGTGGGTGAGCAAAATGGGTGAAGAGGGTCAAAGGTACAAAGTTCTATTTATAAAATAAGTAAGTCACAGGAATGTAACATAAGCATGGCGACTATAGCTAATATTACTGCAGTGGAGATTTGAAAGTTGCTAAGAGAGTAATCTGAAAAGAAATGTGTAACTATGTATAGTGACAGATATTAACTAGACTTATTGTGATGGTCATCTTACAATGTATACAAATATTGAATCATTATGCTAACCTACTATACACCTAAAATTACTATGTCAATTGTACCTCAATTTTGAAAAAATAGTCTATGATATATTAATAAATTTAAAAAACTAGGCTAGTATATGTTCAGGTACATTATGATTGAAACTATAAAAATCAGCTAGGATGGACTATACAAAAATTGTAAATTAATTGTGTTGTAGCAAAAATAGATAGTTTTTTCACCTGCTTCTATCAATTGTAATAATGTGTTTCATTTTTAAAAACTGTAAAGACAAATCTCACTAAACATTTCTGCCTCATGCTGCAGCTCCGAGTACAAAAACAACCCCTGGAGCCAGCGTCACGGTGCAGGCCCCTCGGGGAGCGTTCTGGGTAGGAGGGGCCAGTGCTCCTCCAGGGCCAGTTCAGAGAAATGAGCTGACGGCTCTGACTCCCCCTGCCTCCTCCTGAACCCTATGCCCTTCCCCATGCTTATCACCACAGACGCTTTCATTTTTACTCCAGAGGAGAAGATCACTATCTTGGGGATGGGTAAGGCAAAGGACAAAGGCTGACATTACAGCATGGTTTATCACAAGAGAAATCCTCTACTGAAGACAGACAATTGGCAAAGGTCAGAACACGAAAACCGGGATATTACCTGGTCCGACACCACTCCCGCTTTAAAAAGAAAACGTGGGTGTTACCTGACCACACCTGAGGGTGGGGGTGAGGAGGCGGGTTTCCACGGTCTCCAAGCTGCAGAGCCGGGACTCTGAGCCTAGACCCTGGCCTGCCTTCTACTAACAGGTCAGCTGCTCCCAGGAGGACGCTCCAGGGAACTGGAGAGGGGCCTCTAGTGCCACCAAAAGCAATGAGTAAGAGAATAAATTTGTGATAAGATTTCAACTCGAAAACAGTTCTCTGTGTCCACAAAAGCATGATAGTCACTAGAGAGCGAAAGCAGGCGTGGCAAGAGGCACAAGATTAAATCAGAAGTGCATGCTGTCCTTGCGCTGCTTGGACACTCGCCTGCCTTCTTCCCTTCCTCTTTTTTGGTAACAGATTTATTCAGATATAATGCACATACCATACAATTCACCCATTTAAAGTACACAACTCACTGCGTGTATGAGAGTTGTGCACCCATCGCCACAATCAATCTTAGAACATGTTCATCACCCCAAAAAGGAATGCCAGGCCCTTTAACCACCATGCCCACCCCAGTTCTGCATCCTGGGCAACCACTGGTCTACTTTCTGTCTTTACAGGTTTACCTATTGTCAGTCTGTCATATAAATGTCAGTATTTTATAATTCATATAAAAAAGACAACATATAAATGTAGTCTTTGGCAACTGGCTTCTTGCACTTAGCCGCGTGCACCCAAGGCTGGTCCATGTGTGCAGCGCGTGCCTTTCCTGCTTTCACCTGGACTGCAGTCACCAAGCTCTACTGTCCTCGCGATGCACACAGATTAGCACAGGCGGATGTGAGCAGGGACATGACGGGAGAGAGGGAATGATAAAGATTTCCAGGCTTTCAAGGTTCATACTTACTTTGATTTTGTAAAGTTGTCTCAGCCTTTTCAATAGTTAACAACAGATTTTCGGAGAGGTCTTCTCTTTTGCTCACTATTGGAAAACCATTCCAGATGTACATCATTTCCTAACAGGGAGGAATGCAAACCCATTTGCAATTATGTGACGGTTATTCAATGTCCTTTACAACAACAAAACTACGAATGTGTGTTTGCTTTGGTTGCTACGACTCTCATATAGAGTTGAGTGATATCATTTCCCCTTTCTCATTTTATTATATGACTTTGTCTTTTATACTGTGAAGTAATTCAATAGATATACTATAGTGTGTTTTTACTGAAAAAAAAACCACTTATTCATTCATTGAACAAATATTTATTAAGCGCTTATTGGTATTCAGACATTTTGGAAGATAATCAATTATAGATACCGAAGTAAATATTTTATTTTTTAAAAATGTTTTTATTGATTTCAGTGAGACGGAGAGAGGAATAGAAACATCAATGATCAAAATCATTGATCAGCTGCCTCCTGTATATCCCTTACTGAGGATCGAGCCCAAAACCTAGGCATATGCCCTGAGAACAGAACTGTGATCTCCTGGTTCCTGGGTCAATGCTCAAGCACTGAACCACACCAGCCAGGCAAATAAATATAGCATTTTAAACTGATACAATGGACAATTCTATTTATATAAATCTTTGCTGTTACATTTAAATAAAGGGAAAACATTATAAAATATCTGCCAATTATTTACATAAATTGTTTCCAAGGATGTCACTGGAAATGAACATAGGAAATATTTCATTGGGCTCAGGTTCCTTTATAGCATTAAAACATGTGACACAGTTCAGTAATGCAATCCAATATGCAGAAAATGTATTCATTTGAAGGCCATATGGCTGAATGACAGCCCTTGAAAATGTAAATGATGATTTTTTTATTGCAAATTACATTTAATAAGGTAACAGATGAGAATTTTTTTGGACCAAAAGCAAATGTGCTTTTGCTTGAAAATATTTTTATAATCTTCCTGGTAGTGTAGTTCATATTTTTAAAGGTATGAAATAAGCAGGGTAATTAGTATTTCTTAGAAATGAAACATGATAAAGATATTATTTAAACAACCTCTTACAGGGAAACAGTGGAAATGAGGAAAATGCAGTTGAGTATAGTGGCAACAAGGTAATCTTTAATTTATGCCACTGAAAACTACTAAAACTGCCACACTCTACCTTGTATTTCACATCTAACAGTTTCTTGTTGCTAACAGTGTCACAACTCAATTCAATAACTAATGGGATGTTTAATGATGACGATCTTTTTAAGATGTTGTTTTTACTGATGAAATATTTACAAGAAGAAAGCAAGTTACCACAATTCAAGCCAATTATACTGCCTTAGATCTAGAGAAATCAGTGCAGTGAGGTGACCTTCCTGAAGACCCTTAATGAAGTCGGATATAATTAGCTTATAGAAGTCCTGGGGCAGCAAGAATGCTATGGTGCTCCAGATGATTTTCAGGGAAGTTCTGTGACGTAGGAAGAAAATGTTTCCAAGCACAAATCAGTGATAGAAGTGAATTAGGAAGGGAGCTAAAAGCTGTCACTGGGAATACAGCAGCAGGTTTCCACATTAGCTGGGAACGAGGGAATATTTGGTCCTCTTCCTGGTTTTCTGACCTTCATCTGTGCTCAGATATAGAGTGCTCATATTTCGTCTAGCACAGGCACAGAATAACCTGTGCTGGGGTGGTGTTCCCTGAGATTGTCTATCTGAAGTAGGAAACACACACGTCTGGGCACTAGATGCAGGTCGCTCCTATCACCTGGTAGGGGCTACAGTTTTCTTTCTCAAGGCAGACAGAGAGAGAGAGCTCCCATAGTTCAATGATCAAACAATAAACAGCCCAATGGAAAACTAGTGAGGTATATGAACAATTCACAAAAGGAGAAAGAAAAAAGAGTGAGTAGACACATAAAAACATGTTCAACTGCACCAACAGAAAAACACAAATTCAAACAGTAAAACACTGTTGGTAGAATTTTAAATTGATTCAGCCATTTTGGGAGGGCAGTTTGGCAATGTCACCATACTAAATGCATATACCCTATAACCAGGAACTCCATTTCTTGAAAGCTTTCCCAGAGAATTATATGCCCAAGGACAGAAAGAAGAATGTAGAAGAATATGAATTGTAGCATGTTTGTAATAGTAAAAACGGGGGGCAGGGGGGGGGGACAAAACCACAAAGAACTTTCAAAGGGGAATAATTGAATAATCTCTGAAATACAAAAAATGAAATGTTTTAAACTTCAGGAAACCCAAGCAGAGGACCGCAGAGGTCAGAGGGCAATGAACAGCTGCCTGTGCTGACTGCCTAAGCCAGGGGTCCTCAAACTTTTTAAACAGGGGGCCAGTTCACTGTCCCTCAGACCGTTGGAGGGCCGGACTATAGTTTAAAAAAAAACTATGAACAAATTCCTATGCACACTGCACATACCTTATTTTGAAGAAAAAAAAGACGAGAACAAATACAATATTTGTATTTGCGTGTGGCCCACGGGCCGTAGTTTGAGGACCCCTGACCTATGCACATCTAACGCCTTTTTGGTCTAACCATGAGGACTATGGCTCGGGCCATGCACTGCCCAGTACAGCAGCCACCAGCCATTCAGGCTCTGAGTCCTGGAAATGTGCTCGTCCACAGGAGATGTGCTCCCAGGGGAAAACACACGCACATCCCAAAGAATCAGAGCTCTACAGAGGGATGGAAGCAACTCATGACATTTCGTTGATTCCATGATCAAACAACAACTTTCTGTATATCCTGGATTAAACAAAATACTACATCTTTTCAATCATTTTCATGTTTCCTCTTCCTTTCTAACATTTACCTATTCATTTTTAATGTGGCCACTCAGAAAGGAGAAAATGACCTATGTAGCTAGCATTACAAGTTAACTCAGCTTCAATTAAGTCAGAGGTTCTCAACCTGTGGGTCGCGACCCCTTTGGAGGTTGAACGACCTTTTCACAGGGGTCACCTAAGACCATCGGAAAACACATATATCCTATCTAATAAAAGACAAAAAGGATAATTAACTGTACCTCCGCTACGCTTCCCATTGGCTAATCAGCAAGATATGCAAATTAACTGCCACCAAAGAT
>NW_006291549.1:26650-31237 GCF_000327345.1 Myotis davidii
AATTATGTTCAATTTGTAACAATGAAAATACATCCTTGCATATCAGATATTTACATTATGATTCATAACAGTAGCAAAATTACAGTTATGAAGTAGCAACGAAAATAATAATGAAATTGGGGGTCACCACAATATTAGGAACTGTATTAAAGGGTCGCGGCATTAGGAAAGTTAAGAGCCACTGAATTAAGTCAACTCACCCCACTCTGCCTGGATTTCCTTATCTATAAAATGGGCTACAAAGAGAATCTATCCTCACAGAGTCATCAAGAATCAAAAGATATATATTTTTAAATAGTTTTTATCATAATGGGTCAATCATACCAACTTGTCAAAAAAACATCAGCTGTAATATTCATTATTTAATTATGAAAGTTCCCCTTACAGACAACACTTACAATGGTTTTCAATGGAGCTAAACTTCACAACAAAAGCTAGGCGTGCCTCCTGCTGCTAGGAATAGACCATTAACTTCTAGAGCACACACAATAAATAAAATAAAGGCAGATACCAGGGCAGGCAAGACGAGCTTCACAGGTGCAGGCAACGAGGCGGAGTAACGGCGAGACTTCCTCACGGCAAACTTCTCTGTAGGGATGGACTTCCCGGCAATTCTCTGCTTCAAGCTGTCCACCTGTCTGTGAAGAGCCCGCCCCAGCGAAAGGTCATTAGGACACAGACGCTATTTACATCCATGGTGTTCACGCCATGTTCCCTGCCTAGACCAATACCAGCATCACGTGGAAACCTATTCCAAATGGCAATGTTCAGGCTCCTCCCCAAACCTAATGAATCAGCAACTCCTAGGGCTGGCTGGCTGGATGGCTGGATAGCTCGATGGGTGGATACTAGTGTAAACAAAGCTAAACAAATTACTTCCCAGAACAGCCTCTCAGAACCTTTGACACACTAATGAAAACTAAGGATATGTTAAACTGTGTTTCTTAAGTTTATCTGATCACAGAATACCTCCTGATACATAGCAAAAGTTGACGTCTTTTGCCAACAATACCATCTTAGGAAACTGTTCAAAATGCAGTAGCAAAGTCCGAATAACAAAACAAAACAAAAAATAATGTGTTCTCAAAATTCCTGCTAAAAGGATGCCATTTTGACTCTTAGCTAAATATATTTCTAAAGAGTTCCTGAGTAAATTAAGTAGATCAATTAAAGAAATATGAAGGTGAAGCATGGGAGTGCAGTAAGGAAAAAAGATGTACGTGTGTGCTCCTCTATACATAGGAGGCCGTGGTTACAGAAGTAGTATATTGCTCACCTGAATAAAGTTACCACATTCTCTTTAGTTGCTTCTACTTCCTCCTCAGAAAGCATACTCAAAATCGCAGCTTTCAAGTACACATACGTTGCCTGGAAGAAGAGAAAAAAGCACCTGGTTATAGAAGATCCGCAGGAACATGGCACTTCTACCTTGCAATCAGGAATGACCTAGAGGTCTTCCAGAGATAATATTTAAGAGGTATCAAAGAAATAAAAGAAAATGACTCGCGATGCCTGTTCCAAATAAGATTAACACTTTTCACTGACTGCTGATCATTTTCCTACTATACAACTATAGTGCTCTTGGGTGAGAAAATGGACAAAATGAACGAGAGATCAATATCTCATTCCTCCCAACTTCTCACAAATGGATCAGAATCAATGTTGATTATTATGAAAAGCTTTGTCATCAGGGCATTGGAAATTCTACAAAAAATTATCAAAACTATTGGTATTTCATAATTTTTAAATATAAGTGCAGTTCCTCTCCAGAGGAAAAGCCTCTGTAGAAAAGGACTCTTTGGATGGCTCTTAAAGGACGCAGTGCTGAGGACCAATAGAGGTCATTAACACTAGGCACTGAATGCACATTTCCTCCTGTGACAGGTCTCAGTGGAGAAAACCATGTCGACATCATACTACTGAACAAATAGTCCTAATAGGTCCTGTATACTTATTAGTAAATAGATGACATTAATAAAAGCACTGCTCTTTACCTTGGACCATTTGCTCTCTTTGCAAAGCAGGTCTGAATAGTAATACGCCTTCATCCAGTTTTGCTGGAATATATTAATCCACATCAGCTCCCAATAACAGAGATGGTGAAACTGTTTCCATTCTTCTTGAACTGAAATGCATTTTCGAAATATCTCTTGTGCCTATAAGTCAATTGCACAAAGCTGATCATCCAGATATTACACAAGGAGATAATAACCTAATGGAAAAATACATAAAACACTTTGTACAGAAAGAACAACATTATCCCTCACTAAACCACTCAACATGATGCTATGTTCCTTTCCTCACATGTAATGATACAGCTCTTTTCTGCCTCTCTGTTTAAGTTTCTGAGGTGGCTGTGAAACTTTATAATGTGGGAATGGGGAAGTTATAAAATGTAGAAGTAAGGTATAAAATGTAGAGGTCCATTAAGAAAAGACTGACAATAAAAGTCAGAACTTTCAGAGAGTAAAATATACCTTAAGCAAAGTTAAAGGCAATGGACAGACTGGTAGAAGATATTATCAGCCACATAAGTGGCAAAGGATTAATCTTATACAACAAATTTATCAAATCTTCTAGAAAAAGACAAAAAACTCAATGGGAAAATTGTCAAAGATGAATAGGCAAATTAGAAAAATACATGAGTAACAAATATACATATGAAGAAACTAAAAAATATAAATTTAAAAATTAGCCCGGCTTGCCCTAGCTGGTTTAGCTCAGTGGATGGAGCCAAGTTAGATCCTGGTCAAGGGCACATGCCTGGGTTGTGGGCTCGAGCCTCAGTGGGGGGCATGCAGGAAGCAGCCAATCAATGATTCTCTCTCATCATTGATGTTTCTATCTCTCTCCCTCTCCCTTCCTCTCTGAAACCAATAAAAATAAAAACATAAAATTAGGTTATCATTGGTTAGCCAAGAAAGAGGCAAAAATAAAACAGATCATGTCCAGACTGGGTAAAGAGCACTGGAAACAAGTATTCTATCATTACAAGATAATGGAATAGCCTTAAGTCAGGAGGGCAATCTGGCAGAATTTATCAAAATGCAAATATCTTTGACCTGGAAATCCTAATGATCAGCATGTCACACATAGGCACAGAAATATACATATAATCATGTTTACAAGAGCATTGCTTATAGTAGCCAGATGTCTACCAATAGTGGACCACTGTAATAGGTATAGTACATCCATCCTAAGAAATGAAACCCAGCCATCAAACGGAATGAATGAGAGTTACATACACTGACCTAGACAGAAATCCAGTATGTATTGTAAGTAGAAAATAAAACAAATCAAAGAAAAATACATGTTTGACCCCATTTGTATAGAAGACAATTATTTGTGAGAATCCTATATAATAAAAGCTTAATATGCAAATCTACCAAATGGCCTGCTATCTGCGATCCTGGGCCGGGGAGGGGAGGGGGGGCGCGGTCCCGTGTGCGACCGGACCGGGGCGGCCAGGCAGGACAGCAGCAATCCGCCGGCCCACCTGGGCATCCCATGTGCGACCCGGGGCAGGGCCTCAACCCCCGGATTGGCCCTACCCTATGTGAGACCGGGGACAGCACCACAACCCCCGGATCAGCCCTGCTTATCTCCCGAGGGGTCCTTAACTGTGAGAGGGCACAAGTGGGCTGAGGGACACCACCCCCATCGCACAAATTTTTGTGTACCGGGCCTCTAGTTAGTGAATAATTCACTTTGATGAGGAGCACACATGTAGTACAGTGAGGTTGCATCTTATGCAGGAGCTAAATTCCAAAGTCAACATATAATACTAGAGAACCAGTACACGAAATGTGTGCACAGGTAGGGTCCCTAGGCCTGGCTGGCAATCCAGGCCGATTGGGGCCTTCCGGCTGCCAGACGGGGCCTTCCTTCATTCCACGCCGCCCCCTAAGGATCAGTGCACACCACAGCAAGCGATTGAACTCCCGGTCTCCTGGTCGAACTCCTGAGGGGACACTTTGCATATTAGCCTTTTATATATAGATAGAAATTGATAATAGTCAAGTTTTTTTTTTAAATCCCTTAAATTGTCCACCTCTATTTTGTATACTCTACTATGAATTGTTTCATGTACTTCATGTGTAAATGTAGACTGTAATCAGTAATCTACTACATATAATAGAATACACACACAAAATTTAATGTTGGCTTTTCAACTACAGAGTTTTTCCTTTGCTTCTGTCTAGGTCCGTGGCCGGCAAACTGCGGCTCGCGAGCGTAAGTTTTTTTTTAAATCCCTTAAATTGTCCACCTCTATTTTGTATACTCTACTATGAATTGTTTCATGTACTTCATGTGTAAATGTAGACTGTAATCAGTAATCTACTACATATAATAGAATACACACACAAAATTTATAGTTGTGTTTTCAACTACAGAGTTTTTCCTTTGCTTCTGTCTAGGTCCGTGGCCGGCAAACTGCGGCTCGCGAGCCACATGAGGCTCTTTGGCCCCTTGAGTGTGGCCACGAAGTTTCAATCGCACTGTATGTGTGCACCCGCACGTGGTATTTTGTGGAAGAGCCACACTCAAGGGGCCGCAGTTTGCCAACCACTGACCTAGGACATGTAG
>NW_006291549.1:32004-63298 GCF_000327345.1 Myotis davidii
TTTCCTGTTACATCTGTATTTATACCATTTGATTTTAATCCTATCCATTCTATTCCAAAGGTGAGGGCGTTTATTATCTCCATTCCAAGGTCACTATTCTACTGTTCTGTTAAGCTACAAGGAAGTAACTGAAGGAGATTATCCTAAGTAAAGATTATGTAGCTTAAGCGTGATTGTTCGTAGTTAAGGTGAGTTAACTACCTGCCGGGCACTTAGTTAAGGGGTTTTACTGATTTATTCCCTTCCTTAGTCCTGTTAATCCCTAACTCCAGGAGAAAATTCCCACCTGGGGAAACAACCTTTCTCAGAGAGGTAACCCTGGTTAAAACACATAGCGCTAAGAAGGGGAGCAAACATATTAAGAACAGTATGCCATATACACCAGGTCCCTTGCAACATATGCTGTGCAGATGTTTTTTCACTGCAGTGACTGTGTCAAGCAGCAAGGATGGACTGGCTTCCGGCACAGTAGGATAAATGAGGGGAAAATTAAAGGTTTTTGCCCTGGCTGGGTGGCTCAGTTGGGTAGAGCATTGTCCCACAGCCCAAAAGGTTTGGGTTTGATTCCAGGACAGGACAAATATCTAGGTTGCAGATTCGATCCTGAGTCAGGGCATGTATGGGAGGCAACCAATTGATGGTTCTCTCTCTCTTTTTCTCTCCTTCCCTTCCTTTCTCTCTTAAAAAAAAAATCATTAAAAACATCCTCGGGGGAGAATTTTAAAAATTACAGGTTCTTGTATATATTCTCATACATTTCTTGAAACCTGCTCTCCTAATTAACAGGGATGGCTTTTGCAATAAGGCAACTCTGATAATAGCATATTGAATGCTCTGATTAATAAATGATATACAGTACAAAAACAGACTCATGGAAAACAAATGTCTTTGCTTAGTTGTATAGCGAAGCTTGTAAAAAAGACAAGGAAACCCAAAATACTGCAGCTATGCTTGATCATGTGAATCATAAAATGTTAGACTTGGAAATCTAGCCAATTTCCTGGTTTTACAAAAGGCTCTGGGGTTGTAAAAACGTTAAGGAAGCAAATTTGAACCAAGTGTACTGAAGCTCCAGCAAGCACAACACAGGGTGGGGCAAAAGTAAGATTTTGTTGAGTACCCAAAACACAGACTTTATTCTTGTATAATTAATTACTGCATTATTTTCCATCCGAACAACTGTAAACCTACTTTTGCTCCACCCTGTATTGGTGAAATAAAAGTTTTAATTCAGAATTTAGGTAACAAAGGTAAAAAATTTAACATTCAGTAGAAAAAGCATCTCTAATTCCTAAAAGACATGATCAAGGGCCAATGGCTCTTTATCATCCTGCAAACAAATTGCCAACAATTGTCATGTTGGTCATGAGGACATGTTGCATTGCTCTACGATTCAGTAAATAACATTTTCTCTTCACTGTCAAAACGGAGATAAAATTAAATTTGTACCCTATTTCCAGAAAATCCTATGAATTCTAGTAGTCTGATAATCCGTGCTGGCAAGAGGGACAGCATCTGTAAGAGAAAAATAATACAAGTGTACTGACATGCTAGTGTATCTCACCATAGGTAAATGTTAAACTCCAAACAACTTCAAGTTTTAGTAATTCAGGAATATGAAAAATTAGAACCGAGTTGAAATCACCAGACGTGTCTCAATCATCACTTACTGCACAGGTTGCGATCATTACTTGTGAATTAATTTCATTTAGCTAAGACAATAATCTCAAAAAAAAAAAGTTTAAAAAAAGGAAAACCTGGCCTTTTCAGCATGCTCTAAAGACGACGTGCTCCTGTCATGTGTAGTGATGCAATGAGGAGGCGGCAATTCCTCAGGGCCCACCGCTCCAAGCAAGGTTTCTTTTAGCATCCTCTTCAGAAAGCTCACGTGTGTTGTATTCTGCATGGCCTGCAGGCACCACCAAAGTGGACCGCTGCACACTACAGCCCCTCCCTGGGACATCCCTGCAGAGCCGTGGTGAAGGGAAATCCTCCCAGTGCAGAACGTCCAGCACTGCACCTGCTGTTCACTTTGCTTAGAAGGAGAAATGCCCGCATGTGTGATTATATGCGATTCATGGGCTGGAGCCCGTGGTTTGTTTGGATGGTCAGGGGTTTGGGAAGAACATGGTGGGAACATTGATGACAACAAGGTCTGTGGAAGGGGTGTGTGGATGGGCCTCTCTGAATGGGCAAAAGCCATGAAGACAGTTGTGTCGCATGTGCATGTTCACTAAAGGCTGACCTCAGCAGAGGAGGATTTTAATAAAGTGGATGGGGTGACCCATTCTGTGCACAGTGGTCAGTCTCCTTGCTCAGCCACCTCTGTCAGCGATCCATGGGCTCATGAACAAAGTGGCCGTGGTAACATATACATGCGTGCATACGATTCCCTTTACCAATTTATTTTCACAACAATTCCAGTCAAACCTTAATAAAATTCAAAATCTCTAATATGTCACAATTGGACAGGTATCTACTCCCAACGTTTCACCTCACGCGGAACATCAAAATCATTCCCCAAGTTGGTAAGCAATTCCTGGTTATTATAAAGTTTAACCATAACTTGGGGAATGTCACTCCATCACCTATTTTTCATTTCAGAGCCGTCATTGCTATAGCAACAATATTTCTGATGTGGAAATGGAACTGGATTCCTAGGCCTTCTTACCGAAAAATGTTATTTCTCCATTCAGAGTGCTATATGCTTCCCTTATTGTACAACCCAAAATTATTCTGAACATGTGCAGGACTTTACAACACATACTGACCAAGGCCCTCACTGGGTCTCAACAGAAGAAAACTGATCCCACTCTACCACTTACCAACCAGACCCAGGCAGAGGGTCAGGGTGAAGTTCAAATACAGTACAGAAGGCACTGAAAACCTACGATCTTTTACAAACGATTCTGGTGGGTATATAATTATTTACTTACCAAATTGAAGGCCCCTATTCCAAGTTTGACACCCCCTTCAAACTCATGGAAGAACTGTTGCTCAACTTTGTTCTTCTGAAGTATATGCAGGATAGAAAGACATTCTCTGGATTGAAGACAGAAATTAGAGCATAAATTTATTATGACTCTGAAAATGATTAAGTCAAATTTCACACTTACACACCATAAAATAATTGTCATTGGCCAAAATTCTAGAGAATATCTAAGTGGATGCTGCTGTGTTGAGTTTTACTTTTAAAGCTATTGCGTAATTATCAGTAAGGAAAAATGGCACACTCCTTTCTACACTGTTTACCAGGACTAATCCTCTGGGCGTAAAGCAAGAGAGGTTCAAACACCAGCAAGTATGACCCAGGAGACGTAGGACTGCAGAACCTCGGTCTCCCAGTCTCCCACAATGTGGTAGAGGGGACTTCCTGGGTGCAGTCCATTCCTCAGCACCCCATCTTCCATCAACTAACTGAGATGCTACTGACAAAAAAACCCCTGCATTTCAGTGTGATCACCATAGTCTCCAATAGACCAAATGAATTAGAGCTTGTGACTAGGAAACACTGAAAGAAGAAAGCAAATTCCATCACAATAGCTCCATTTGTCCTCTTATTTTTTCCTGTTCCTCCAAGCAAATCTTACTGATTTCTCACTTTAATATCTTTTCTATGCATTTCTCCCTTTCCCTTCACATCTTCAAAAGAGAAATGCAAATTAAACTCAATGACAGAGATATCAAATTTATAATAACCAGGAATTGCTTACCAAATTGGTAAACATATTTTAAGTGTATTAAGAAATAACCAGGTATTATGTGTTATGATATCATTATAATGCATGCACCTATATTTGATGTGCATAATATATTTAACCTGAATCTAATAATCCTGTAGCTCAAACTTGCAGATTATAGGAAATATAAGGAGCTATAAACTGAATTATGTCTCACCACCCACAAATTCATAACCATCCAGTACACTGGTGTGACAATTAGAGAAAATTGAGTAAAGTCAATACATTAGTTCATAATATTACATCAATGTTAGTTTCTTGATTTTAGTAACTGTACTGTGGTTCTATAAGATGTTAACTTTTGTGAAATTGAGTAAAGAATATCTAAAAATTCTTATAAAATTCTGAAATTATTTCAAAGTGAAAAAATTTTAAAAACACACAAAAGTTTAAAGGTCTTCGTACTTTAGGATTATAAAAAAACACTTTCCTGCCGAAACCGGTTTGGCTCAGTGGATAGAGCGTCGGCCTGCGGACTGAAGGGTCCCAGGTTCGATTCCGGTCAAGGGCATGTACCTGGGTTGCGGGCACATCCCCAGTAGGAGATGTGCAGGAGGCAACTAATCGATGTTTCTCTCTCATCGATGTTTCTAACTCTCTATCTCTCTCCCTTCCTCTCTGTAAAAAATCAATAAAATATATTTTTTAAAAAAACTTTCCTGTGTTTTATTATTCTTTTTAAAATATTCTAATATTAAATCTATATGGAATTTATTTTTGCATAGTCATTTTTTCAAAATGAAGACCAATTTTCCCAAAATCATTTGTTAAAGTTGCTGTCTTCCTCCACTGTTTTGAAAGAGATTTATGTATATATAGGAATTTAGTATATTTTAATACACACACGACGCATCTGTTTCAAAACCCCATGTTCCATTCCACTCGTAGATGTCTGTGCCATTATAAGACTATTTTAATTTCTTCAGCTTTTTAAGTTTTGATGACTAGAAGCAATCAATTTTAACATTCATTTATATCTTCTAAAAATATTTTGAGAGAAAAGCTAAAAAACAGTTTATCAGGATCCCACAATCCATCCCCCTCCAGGGTTTTTTTTTTTTTTTTAATATATTTTATTGAATTTTTACAGAGAGGAAGGGAGAGAGATAGTCAGAAACATCGATGAGAGAGAGACATCGATCAGCCGCCTCCTGCACGTCCCCCACTGGGGATGTGCCCGCAACCCAGGTACATGCCCTCGCACGGCATCGAACCCGGGACCCTTCAGTCCGCAGGCCGACGCTCTATCCACTGAGCCAAACCAGCTTTGGCCCCTCCAGGGTTTTTGAATGGAATATAATTTTATGAAATCATTTTGGGTAAAAGTATCTCTTAAAATACTAAGTGCTTCAGTCTGAAAATACACAGGAAAAAATGAAGAACACCAAAAATGGTAGCTATATGGATACATAAAGAAGACTCTAATTTAAGACTATTTCAACAAAAGATTGGCACTGCATTGTGAGGTTTATACTATGCATATGTGTACTATCATCAGAATAGTAAAAAAGACAACAGGTGGAATATGAAACTATACTTTTGCAAAAGTTCTTATATTTTATGGTAATGGTACAATATTAACTCTAAGTTGGCCGTGACAAGAAGTATATTGGAATCACTAGAGCAACTATTAAAAAATTAAAGATGGCTACAGCTGGGAAAATAGAAGGATTATTTACTTTTTTAATTTATTAAAGCAAAAGAAGGGAAAAAACCAATGAGGCAAAGTGAAAAAACAAAATGGTAGTCACAAGTGCAAACATATTGTCATACTGATAAAAACGAAGGACAGAATGATGAACAGCTACAAGAAATGTAATTTAAATACTTTTAAAAGGTTTAAAGTAAAAGAATATTTGCCACGCAGACACTAATTATAAAATAGCATGAATAGCTGTATTAATATCAGAAAGAAAAAAAGATTTCAAGACAAGGAATATTATAAGGAGTTAAGTAGGGACGATTCATACTTATAAAAAGGTTAATTTATTGGGAAAATAAACCAATTAAAAATATACAAGCCTAACAACAGAGTTTCTAAATATACAAAGCAAACACTGATGTAACTAAACGGAGAAATAAATGACTCCAGAATCAAAGTTAGGGAGTTTTAACATTGTGAGTAAATGATAAAACCACTAGATAAAAATCAAAAAGGGATGCAGAAACTAGGAACAACACGATGGTCCACCTTAATTGAACATTTGAAACACTGCAGAAATTCTATTGGGCAATGCTGCTCTAGAGGCTGGGCCAAAGATATACCTGTCATTTTAAATTTATGAATTGTTTGTAGAAGAGAGATACTAAGATCACCTAAACATAAATTATCAGCTCATGTTCAGCTGTTTTCCCTTAAAATTACATTGAAATTTATATTCTGTTGTCCTATAGCAATCAATCAGTAAGCCAGAAATCAAGTGCATTTTTGCCAACATCAAATTTAAAAAAAACCCTAGTCATAAACTTTGAAGTACAAAATGGTACATAGTACAGGAAAAACCACATGATCGTGGTCAAAAATACAAACTTCCAGTGGTAAGACTTAAAAAGCCCCATCTTAAATTTTAACTTACTTATATATATGGTAACTCGTCCTAATTTTGAGTCCACCTTTGATGAAATTGATCATATTTTCATCCTGAAAACAATTCAATTAAATAATTAGATCATCTAGCAAGAGATTCTTAAACCTTCCCCATAGCTATGTAGCTGTGTGATCTGAACAAGATACCATCTTTTGAGAACATCAATTTAAAATTAAAACATTCTCATTGTTTTATATTTGAAATACCATTTTGTCATTTTCCTTCCAAGTTAGAGGACAACAGGAAGGAAACATTTTTTAAATCCTCAAATTACTTTAAGAAAGTAATTAAAGAAATAACTCTCACAATAAGGGGCCATATTGGTGAATACAAACTTACTTTAATGAACTTTCTTCTTGGTTCAATAGAATCCAAAATGGTTGGCTCTAGGAATATGACCTAAGGCCTTTGCTGTCCCTGTCCGTCATACTCCAGTCAATGGGATTCGGTTCTTTTTGCACAGGGTATTTTAATAGACAAAGGCCATTTATCATTGTGAGTGTCATTCATATATATTTCCAAACTAAAAATAACTGTTCTGGATTCTAAATTTCTTGTCAATAATATGAAGTTTTGTTTTTTGGGGGAAATGCACTTCTCTTTGCCCAATGGTCATCAACCATCAAATTGGGGCAGTTGGCCTAAATGAATGGCATTTTGAGACTCAGCATTCTAAGGTTCCAAAAGTCTCTTTAAAAAGCCTATCAAATTAACTGCTTGAAGGAAGTTACTACAGGGTAGCAAAAGGAGGTTTACAGTTGTCTGTATGGGAAATAATACAATAAATAATAATACAATAATAAACTTTGTTTTGTGTACTCACAACTGTAAACCTACTTTTGCCCCACCCTGTATAATAGATGATGCAATGGAGATGGTCCCATGTTTCCCATTTCTAAGAACACTTTTCTAAGCTATTAATATCAGAAAGATGCTCTGGTATTTATCTCCTGTGCATTTGAACATCATCTGAAGCAAAAGAAAAGTTGACTTTACTAATTTCATTAATTACTTAAATATTTAACATTTAAATTATTATAATATTAATAAATACAAAATTCACTACACAATTTTTATCATTGTATTTTAAGGTATTTTATGATTACACAAATTGCAATAATGGCCAGAAAAAAATGTGCTTAAATTAGATTAAAATCTGCCTCAAATAAGAATATTTTATTTCATGATTCACCAAACATTGGCTGAATGCCTGTTTTACACTGGGGCACCAGGATGCAAAATTAGACGAAAGCAATGCAATGTGTTGAGCAGCGATTCTCAACCTGTGGGTCGTGACCTCTTTGGGAGTCGAACCACCCTTTCACAGGGGTCGCCTAAGACAATCGGAAAACACATATATAATTACATATTGTTTTTGTGATTGATCACTATGCTTTAATTATGTTCAATTTGTAACAATGAACTTGGGGGTCACCACAACATGAGGAACTGTATTATAGGGTCGCAGCATTAGGAACGTTGAGAACCACTGTGCTAAGGGATGGAGGAATGCATACAGATGGAGACATGCACAGCGGGATGCCATAACAGCACAAAGGTGGGAGGGCTGGAGGATGGGAGGTATCAGTGCTTAAAGCACATGTGTACACACACACACACACACACACACACTGATTAGGAAGTAGCTGGTGAAGAAAGGCAAAGCAGATGTAAAGTTTGCAAGCAAAGGAAAATTCAGTGGGAAGGCGAGAAAGCATTACAGGTCACGGGGTATTTGGCTATCCTCAGCACTGCTGCAGAAATCTACAGCAAAGGGAATGACGAAGGAGTAAGAAAGCCACCTCTACCCAGGCCACTCGAATATGCAACATATCTGTCACCTGAGGCCCTCGGGAAGAGGGGAGCAGGGAACTTGGGGGAGACATTGGTTTAGTTTGGAAAAGCCCCCTCCATTTCTGGAATTCTAACACAGAACCACGGCTGTAGTCCGTGAGAGCTACTCAAGGCTGAAGCAGAGGAATGACAAGGTGAGGTGCTCATCTTTCAGAGGGAGCTCAATTGCACAATGGAGAATGAACGGGAGGTCAGAGAAATTAGAGAGTCACGGGGTTGCTGTCCAGCCCAGGGAAGAGCTGAGGTGCACCTCCACTAGACAATTATAATCAGAAGGAAGAGGAAGAGTTGGAGCTGCTAACTCTTCCCAAGGTAAAAGAGGCATGACCATGAGACTGACTGGGTGTGGAGGCGTGCGGAAGAGGAAAACCATGGATACCTCCCGGACGTTTCATTACAAGTATCCAAGCATAACATAGCCTTTAAATCACAGATGTGGTTGTCAAATCCCCATTAGGGAAACACATCAGAAAAAAGCGAAGGCCTCCGTGACTAACATCATGTTTATTTACTAAGGCGGGAAGACTTGTTTTTAAACAGCCCTCATAATACGGTGGATTTTAAGAAACAGGGTCATGGGCCCGATAGATTCGATTTTGCCAAACCAGGATCCAACCTAAGCAGTCATCCTCCAGCAAAAGAGAAAAGCAATTCTCAATACAGTGTGAAACGCTGAGATTGAGGAAGATTCTTTTCATATTACAGCTGAATTTCTACCTCTTACAATCTCCATGCCACGGTTGCCCCACGGTGCCCATCACCGCCACCCATGCTTTTTAGAAGTATTGGAAGGTACTGGTGGCAACGGTCCCTCAAGGTGAAATTAAAATGCCTCCTAGGGAAATGAGTCATGGTTTTGCTAGTGACTTTTTTAAAAATGCTCATTCAGAGGAAGAACTAAAAGCAAGGCAGGGGAATGAGAATAGGGAGGGGGAGAAAAATAAAATCTGAAGTATGCATGAAAGGTGTGGCTCTCGGTGCATGCATAACTGATCTCTGCTGAAGCAGCTGATGCAAGAAGGGAATGGCCAAGGATTAGGGAAGCCTTTTATGCCCGGGCCACTGCTGTGTGCAGCCCTCTACCAATGAGAGCGAGCACAGAGGGAGAGAGAAGCTCGGTTTTCATACAGAGGAGCATCCTGAAATTAGGTGTGGTACTTGCAAGACAGTTCCTTTAAAAGGCAGTCGTTTCCAGGAGACTACAGTTTGAAACAGACTCTAAGCACATGTGAATAACAATAAAGCTCCCTGGTTTATCAGAATAACAAGTATCTATCATTGCAGCTCTAGGTCAAAAGAACTGAAGCGCTGACATCGAAGGAGCCATGTTTTTCCTATGGAGCTTTGGCAGGCTACCCTGCCCCAGCAACATGGACTCTAAAGCAAAGGTTCGTTACCTGCACAAAGGTGAGTGCTGCTTTCTGTAGGAGACACTCAGCATAACAGATTTCGGCATGCATTTCCTCTAGGAAAAGAAACAAATAAAATCATATTAAGGAAAATCCCAGTGCACAGTCATTGCTCTGAGATGTTCAGAAAAGACTGGTAGATAAATGAGCCCAAGAGAAACGCAAAATCCTAGGTTGCCCTGATGCTTCCGTAAAAGTGGAACGATGACCTCCGTTCTCAGTCTCTCCCCAAGATTTTCCCAGAATGTGCAAACTGGCTCAGGAGAGTCATCTATGGTTCCACTAAATGTGAGGGCAAGGAGCCGGGCCATTAGTGTCAGGGACCCGAACTCAGCTCGTAAGAGGAAATCAAAATTCAAAAGCATTAAAACCAAAACAGAAAACCACTTCATTTTAATAATAATATTCAAGTTTAACACAGTATAAAGATTAAAAGAACTAACTTACATTTGTGAATTCTAGCTTCTAAAATATGAAGGTACGATAATCATGGCAATGATCAGACACATTAGTAACCTAAAAACAGCCATTCTCTAGAACTCAGTGAAAAACAATTGTCCCTGTGTGCACACGTCATGGCCCCTACACACAAAAAACATGTGAAAAGCACACGAGCCAGGTTTTAGGCTGCGTTGATGGCTGTGACACTGAACACGGGAACAAAGCCCTGGACCGGGGGCTCTGTGCAGCATGTATGTCCCGGGGGCCCATGGAGCGCCTCCAACACTGGGTCTGTCTTCCCAAACAAGCCATTACACTTGCAGAGATTGGGGAGAAGCGGGGAATCTTTGCATGAAAAACATCAGCCGATTCCTGTTTTATCCCTGAGATGCAAATGGGTATTTTATTTAAGTAAATGAGCTTGGGGTGTTTAACAGCCCGGATTGGAGGAGAGGCTCTGCCAAGTACTCAGCGGTAGGACCTTAAGAAAGCTCCCCGGCCTCTCTCTGCTGGTCTCCTCGTTAGTACGGCCTGGCTACAAGGTCTCTACTGCGGAGCTCAGGAACCAGTGAGGGGCTGGGTGTGGAGCTCACCGTTCCGAGAAGCACCTGATACATAAATAAAGCAGGACATTTTGTGTGCCGTAATGAAAAACAGGGTGTTTCTGTGCTAGTGGAAAAGCTGTTGAATTAAACTGGATAAGAACTACTGCTTTTATTTACACACCAAACCCCTGACCTCTGTCACACACACACACACTACACACCACTGGTTTTCACAAATGGGTTCAACGTCCTGCCATGCTCATATTCCACAGATTGAATGTACAAAAAAAAGCAACTCTGCCTCTAAGATTCCCCCACGAGCACCCATAAGGATGGGCCGCACTGAGGAGTGATGGCCTGTGCACATCCCAGCAGCATCGACAGGGTCTCAGTCCTTCAAAACACCCACCTCTACGTGTGCTTTTGGACTTTCCCGGTGTATCCAGTCGATAAAAACTGGCAACTTCTATTTGTAGAGTCACCTGACTATCCTCTCCCCCGGGTACACTTGTCACGAAGCGGGCATGGTCAGGAACTATTCACTTTGAAAGCCTGCTCAGTAACCCAGACGGTTGGCGTGGGGCAGGTGCTGCGGGGGAAGCTGCTGTTGGGCGAGGAAAGTGCAGACCACCTGCAGGTGTGCCTGTGGCTGAAGCACCAGGTGTAAAGGGAGGCGTGGCCACTGAGTCTGGAAATGTTAAGTCAGAGCTAAATCATGGACAACCCTGAATGTCAGAGTCGGGGCTCGATTCGGGAGGCAATGGCGAGTCCTCGCACAGATCTGGGCAGAAGAGGGGCAGGGTCAGAGTTACGTTAAAGACAGACAAATCTATCAGCAGCTGAATGATGTTAGCAGAAAGCAGAGATAAAAGGCAAGAACGTTTGAATTCCATGTACTATACGTACATATTCTTCACATTAAATCCCTCTTCCATCCTAAGCACTGCCTAAACTATGTGTTCCTCAAGGCAATTCAAAAGCCATTCAGGGCGACATGCCAGCCACGAGAGAAGGCCGGGTGTGTTCCATGTTAAACCCATGAAAAGTTTAATTAACTATATTTCCTCCTGCACCCAACCAGCCACTCAAGGATGTAAATGAAAATTACCAAGAGGAAAAACAAATCACACGCTAAAGCTACAATGTTTTGACATGCTCCCTTGAACACAAAGTCTGTTTGGATTGCACTGGCAGCCAAATTCATTAGGAATAAATGCAACTTAATTTGTGAAAGTCTTATTTCTTAGTTCACTGAAGGAAATACCTTCATTTTGCATTGAAATGCTAGCTAAGCATGCCTTTGGGTATAAAAGTCTAAGTAAACCTATATTTCAGAATAGGCTATAATCATAAGTTCACTTTATTTTTTTAACTTATGATTAATTAATTTTTATTTTTTAGAGCAGTTTTACTAGTAGACTTCACAGCAAAACTGAGTGCATGGTACAGATTTCCCACATAGTCTCTACCCCCACACAGCATAGTCTCTCCCACTATCAACAATCCTCCCCTCCCCAGGGATACATTTGTTATAATCGATGAACCTCCATTGGCATCATAATCACCCAAAGTCCATAGTTTACACGAGGTCTCACTCTTGGTGTTGCACATTCTCTATGTTTGGACAAACGTACAATGACATGTATTCACCACTATGGTATCCTACAGGGTGCCTCAGTGCCCTAAAAATCCTCCATGTTCTACCTATTCATGCCTCCACATGATCCTCCCGCAGCCACGGATCTTTTCACACTCTCCGTAGTTTTGACTTCTACAGAATGTCATATACTTGGAGTCATACAGTATGTAGCCTTTTCCGATTGGTGTCTTCTGCTTAGTAATATGCATTTAAGGTTCTTCCATGTCTTTCCATGATTTCATAGCTCTTTCTTATTCTTAGTGCTAAATAATATTCCATTGTCTGGATGTTTATCCACTCACCTACAGGGAGACATCTTGGTTGCTTACAAGTTTGGGCATTTATGAATAAAGCTGCTATAAACATTCATTTGCAGGTTTTTATATAGACATGAAGTTTCAGCTCTTTGAGGAAATATTAAGGAAAGCGACTGCTGGATTGTATGGCAAAAGTATGTTTAGTTTCATAAGAGACTGCCAAACTAGCTTCCAAAGGGGCTGAACCATTCTGCATTCCCATCAGCCATGAAGGAGGGTCCCTTAGGCTCCACATCCTTGCCAGCATTTCCTGTGGTCAGTGTTCCAGATTTTGGACAGTCTAACAGGTGTGTAGCAGTGTCTCGTTGTTGTTTACTTTTTAATATTTAGTAAAAAGTATTCCAGATTTTCTAAAGTGCTATGTCCAAAGACATAATAAAAAGATCAGAACACAGCACCATCTATTTTCAACATCTCTAACACAGGAACAATTCGACATTTCCCTTATCCGTATATGACTCATTCAATGACCTTTACTACACGTCTACAGGAGAAAGTTTGGGTTACAGAGGAAAGAACTATGGCTTAGAGAAAGGTAGATCAGGTTTGAACCCTGCTCTGCTGGGCCATGTGCTTAAACTTCTGAACATTAGTTCCTACTCCATAAAAGGAAGTTACACAGATTAGATTGAATAATGCTAACGAAAGCATCAAGAACAATGTCTGACACATAGACATAATGGGGCATTATCACTATTACCTTTTAAATGATGATTATTACTTATACTGACACTAAAAATATTGTTATTCTTCCCAAAACTAAGGTAAAAAAAAAAAACCCTCAAATGTCAGCCTTCATATTGGAAAAAAAAAAAGGAAAGCTGAAGGCAACAGGCCACTGGAGAGAAACCAGATGAGGAAAACAGAAAGAATGCAGATGAAAGAGTCAAATTTCTTCAGGGCCCATTTAAATTCCCACTGACCGACTTTAGTGGCCTTTAGGATTACTGGGGCCAATTTACATCAATGACCCAAAGATGGAAAATATGAAGCCATATTCTACCCAAAATTGAGGGGAAAGAAAATTCTTGTGGGTTTCTACAGGTTATTTTCTGGAGAAAAAGGTAGTGGGCTCCAGCTGCCTGGAGTGACACAGGAAATGCCGTTCTGTTCTGTAATGGTTTAAGGGTCGACATCATACCCTTTAGGAGCAAGTCCCATAGGCCTCTCCTGTAATCAGTGCCTAGCCTCACATCTTACAAATGTTCCCAAGTTCTTCCATGTCTACAACAGGTTGGTGATAATGTTCTTCTAACAAAATAAGACCTCACAATACAACACATTAAAAAACTGTGTCTGGCCCTGGCCATTTTGGCTCAGTGGACAGAGCATCAGCCCATGGACTAAAGGGTCCCAGGTTCGATTCCAGTCAAGGGCACGTACCTCAGTTGCAGGCTCAATTCCAGATCCTGGTCAGGGCATGTGTGGGAGGCAACCAATAGGTGTGCTTCTCTCCCATCCATGTTTCTCTCTATCTCCCCCTCACTCTCTCTAAAAATCAATGGGAAAATACTCTCAGGTGAGGATTAACAAAAAGTAATAAAAATAAATAAAAAACTGTGCCTGACATACATGTGAAGACCAGGCATGACTCCGACAGAATAGTTCTGGCCTTAATCAGCCACAGCCACTTTCACTGTTGGAGTTACCTCTTCCAGGGAGTCAGTTTGACAATGACGACACGTGCACAAATTCTCCTTGAATGGCAGAGCTTTACTCTAGGCTGGCCACGTCTGAAGAACATGATTTTCTCCTCTGCAGGACATCTGGGTGTTCTTTTCTTAGAAACAATTCTGACTAGAGTGTCACACTTATAAAACAGAGCTGATCAGGGACCTTCTGCCCTCATCTCAGTGGGAACATAAAGGAAATTGACAACAAAAACAGTCATTCCTTTCCCTCTCCAACTAATCAAAGTGCTATGGCCATTCCCGGATTCTCGAATATTTCGTAAATATCCACAAACCAAACATCGTCCATATTGTGAAACATAATCGATGTTTTTGTAAGATATCAGAATTACTCCTTTTAACCTTGAAAACAATTTAATAGCTTGCAGAAAAATAGCAACTCTCATACATGGGTGGTAAAAATATAAACTGACCTAACTCTGGAGAAAACATAGGTAGCATCTATAAATAATATTAACAACTTTCAAAGCCTAAGTCCCAGTCATTTCACTTTTAGGACTTTATCCTCTGAGACACTTACAAAAATGTATGAAGACATAGGTTCTAGAATTTTAGGACATGCTCAAGCCGGGTGGCTCAGTTGACTGGAGCATCGTCCCATACACCTAAATGTAGCAGGTTTGATTCCCAGTCAGGGCACATACCCAGGTTGTGGGTTTGATCCCTGTGGCAACTGATTGATGTTTCTCTCTCACATCAATGCTTCTCTGTCTCTCCCTCCCTCTCCCTTCCCCTCTCTCTCTCTAAAATAAATAAAAACATACGCTCGGGTGAGGATTTTTTTAAAAAAAGAATTTTAGGACAGCATCATTTGTAATAGTGAAAAAATAAAAACAATTCAACTATAATTCTATAGATAAAACCAAGTAATTTACCCCATCCAGTGGAGGACTACATAACTATTAAACAGAATGAAATACAAGTTATATATACTGACATGGGAAAACATCAATATCCCAAAAAATAACATTGTAGAATAATATATGCTGGTATATTATGTAATTCTATGCTTGCAAAAATGATTAATACTTGAACAACTACAAACACCCCACATCTACCTTGTGTATATTTATATATATATATACAGAAAAGTCTGACAGGCTTCAAAACCAACTCCTACCAGTAGTTACTTCTGGAAGGTATGATAGGGAAGAGAAAAAGACATTCCATCTACTTTATATGATATGTTTAAGTATTGGCTCTTACGGGCATGATCCTGTTTTGATTTTTCAAAGGAAGGAAAATATATAATCTTTTAAATGACTCTTACCTTCGGTCATCTGTTCCAATGATCCTCTCGAAAGAAGACTTGAGAAAGATTCTACAACCGTGCTTTTTTTCCTATATCTGCATAGAGTAAGCAGGAGGGAAGGAAAGAGGAAGAAGAAGTAACAAGAAATTAGCCCAAGCTCATTTTCACTCGACATTCACTTCAGTCACAGTCACACCAGAGAGTCATGAAGGCAGGCAGAGCTCAACACTACCGTCCCCAGGGCAGAGACCACCCTGGTGAGCACTGCAGCCCCACCTCCCAGCACCGGGCTAGCATGCGGGGGTGCTCAACCCCTGCTCGCTGAATACGTGAGTGGACAGACCTGCACAAAACAGTGGCCCCAACCTGCCAAGCACCCCCCAGATCTGTGGCTGAACTCAGCACTTCTGTGGCAAGACTCACCACCGATGAAGAATGAACTTAAGAGTGTAATATTTGAAAGCTCTCTCTTCATGTGTGGGGCCACAAAATTAGGTGAGTATGTAATTCCACCAGGGTTAAAATTCACCAATGCTAGCTAACAGCTTTTGCCAGGGTCTTCCTATGGACACAGAGCAAAGATTAAAATAAAATTGGAAACCCATCTCATTTTCACCAACCAAAGTGTTCAACTACATTCTTTGTAAGCAAATAAAACATGCCTTTCTGAATTGGCAGCATCCCCTACAAAGAGAAGAATGTGGCTTGCTTGGCCTGTTTCAGGTTGCGGTACGTAAACTCACCGCAGGGAGACCCTGGAGCTGCCTGCTGCTAACCCCACTGAAATCTCAGCCCTGCTGGGCACTTCAGGTTACCACAAATGCCCCTCGTTTGGCCAAATGAGAAGCGTACTCTAATTCCTAATAGGGATTTTGGTCTCTATTACATAAAACTACATGAGGCCAAGAAAGCTTTGAAGCTCAAGTCCTTTTCTTACAACTGTGGCCAACTTTCAACAGCTCTCAGTCAGGCAAACCGCATTCATTTGATCACACAGACATATAGGTTTATAGTCATATCTCAAGCATATAATTACTGAGTTCATACTTTTGGCAGGTTTGCAAGGCGTCCCTCATGGCAGAAATGCCATTTTGGATGTCCTGTTGCTCGAAGGTCATGATGGCCTGCAATACCACAATGGTACTGTAGCCCAAGGCATGGTACATGCTGTCCTTAGCCCTGGGGGCAACACAGGGAAATAGCACATTTCAATTCAAACTGGAAAGCATTCAGGTCTAGTCTGATAGTCATCATGAGAAATCCTAACACATGCATGTCTTGACTTTCACAGTGATAATCTTTACTCCTTTACCACAGTCCCTGAAAGCATGGGAACTATAAAAGACTGGCCCTAAAATACTCCCGTATCAAGGATTTAACAATTTATGCTCACACAGGCAGCACAGAACACTGCAGGCTGAAAGAAAAAGAGTTGAGATGCTTTTCCCTGTTTCAGCACAAGGGGGCAGCCTGCAGGTTCATTTCCTAGAAAACATTTCAAAGCAAACTGCTTTTCCCCAGTTGGACCAAGGGCAGTGTGCTGCCTTTAGCTCTGGTATCAGTGCTACAATAAAAGCCACTAGAAATATATTTTGTGACTGATTCTGATATTTTTTGAAAGATAAAGACTCATTAAAAATTGTCCCCTCGCCCTAGCCGGTTTGGCTCAATGGATAGAGCGTCAGCCTGTGGACTGAAGGGTCCCAGGTTCGATTCCGGTCAAGGGCATGTACCTTGGTTGCGGGCACATCCCCAGTAGGGAGTGTGCAGGAGGCAGCTGAATCGATGTTTCTCTCTCATTGATGTTTCTAACTCTCCCTCTCCCTTCCTCTCTGTAAAAAAATCAATAAAAAATATATTTTTTAAAAAATTGTCCCCTCTCTGCCCTAGCTGGTTTTGCTCAGTGGATAGAGCATCAGCCTGAGGATCAAAGGATCCTGGGTTTGATTCTGGCCAAGCGTGTATATACCTTGGTTGCAGGCTTCTCCCTGCCCCAGGCCCTGGTCAGGGCTTGTGTAGGAGGCAGCCAATCAATGTGTTTCTCTCACACCAATGTTTCTCTCTGTCTTTCCCTCTTTCTTCCCTAAAAAAATCAATGGAAAAATATCCTCGAGTGAAGATTAACAACAACAAAAAATTGTCCCCTTTCCTCTCCCAGCCAGAGGCAACATTCTTGCAATAAAGTTTGGTAGGCAGACAAAAGCACATTTTAAACTCCATCTCTAATCTAATCCCATTATCTGAGATTCCTGATTAAAGTTCTTGATAATTCACATTACCAGTGAGAATCACTTAGATTCTTAGGAAGGTCAGCTAGTCCTGATGTATGGCAGACACCCCAGATTCTCAGGCTGTGAAAAAACCTCACCATCACTTTTCTTAAAACTTCTTAAATTACGTTAATTATTTATAAGATGTAAAATATCAGTGCACGATTCTGGCTTTAATTCAAATATTATCACAACAGCCTGCTGCTGTGCAAAACAAGTGCCAGCCACTTTATTCGCTTCCCCCACGGAAATAGTCTAAACATCCTTCGGTAATTTGCAGCTTGTCCTGAACAATGAGGGCACTGGTTGTTCAAAAGGACCGCAAGGAATAAGAGCAGCCCAGAGTTAATCAGTAGCTAGAGTTTTAAACCTCATATTTTAACCGGAAGGTCCTCCAAAAGGAAAAAAAGTATTCAAGTAGGAAAAATAAGATCAGAGAATCTATAGCTCCATTAAATACAATGCTAAATCATTTCTTTTCATTCCAGATTATGTCCAGCTGATTTCAGTGGCAAAGGAAAAAAAGGAGACGTGTTTTACTGAAAAAGAAGGAGACGGTCAGGCAGGCTGAGAGAGGAGAGACAAAGAAAAAAATACAGACAGAGAAAAGAAGGGAAAGGTAGAGACACAAGACAGAGAGATGGAGAAGTCATTGGGCGAAAAGGCAGGAGACAGGCAAGGAAGAGGTTGTGAGATAAGCAATGGAGACAGCACTGGACAATTTCTATAGGCTACAGGCTTCACCATCTATCTATAATAATAAAAGCGTAATATGCTAATTAGACCGGGAAGCTGAATGACCTTCCAGACGTCCTTCTGGATGACCTTCTGGATAAAGCTGGGGCTGCGAGGGCCAAAGCTCTTGCACAAATTTCATGCACCGGGCCTCTAGCTTTAACTTATATTCCTAACCTCTGAAATGCTAATTGATCAAGATTATCAAAATCTGAATACAGCTGCCTTTGCAGTTTCTCAGTAGGTAAATCCATTTCTAAGATTCAAGGTCAAGGACAAGAATCACATCACCCTACTGATGGCTCAAAAGAATAAGATTCCCACTTTTGTGCCCACTAAGCTTCTAGAAAATTATGAGGTCTATGCTTAACCCAAGGAAGTGACTGTGTCTGAAGAAACAATGTGAGAGTAAGCATTCCTGTCAAGCTATAGTTACACCATGGGGCTGGGCACTGTGGTCAAAGTGAGGCCTAATAAGAAGGCTGAGCACAGAGGAGGAAAAATTAACAGGTACTATTAACTGAAATTAAGTTGTTTAACCCAAGTTTATCACATAAGCAGGGAGTCCCTATAATATTTATATCATTTTAAATGTTAGCACTTGAGATAAGCATTTCTAGTTCTTCCCTTTCCCAATTCAAAGGAAACTCTTCTCAATTATATTTAATGTTAAGAGGAACATCCATAAAAATCGTTCACTGACAAAAGCAAAATGGAGCTCTATAAAACTACATAAATGACACTATTTAAACAAACATAGAAATTAAAGGATGAGAAAAAATCAGAAATTTTCTATTGAATAAAGTTGAAAAGACAGATTTCTTAACTGGATATTAAGAGGTCTCAAATATGTAGGTGGAAACACAAATAAATTAACTGACAAGTATGGCATAGAAGACATGAATGTCATCAAAAACATGTGAAAAAAAATATTTTACCTAAAAGAAATAGTTAATTACCATGGTTGAAGCAATTCTAAGGCATCTTTAAATTTGTTATTCAGAAATAATTTCAGTGCCACTTCACATTCTTCCAGGCCATTCTTGAGATCCATCTTGGTTGATGATGACCTAAAGATCAAGAAAAATATATATATAATTTCTATAGTTTTTACTATTAGCAAGTTGTCTCAGGGAGTGTGTGTGTGTGTGTGTGTGTGTGTGTGTGTGTGCGCGCGCGCGCACGTACTTTGCATACAGATAGGCTAAAATTCTAACTCTGTCACTTCCTAGCAGTGTCTTGAACCTCTGGGAACTGACTTTCTCATCTGTAAAATGGGACACCACACCCTACTTCATGGGGCCATGGTGAGGATAGAGTTTATGACAACTATGGCTCATTGCGAGCAGTGAATAAATGATATTTATGCCCTCCCCTCCCCACCGCCCCCACCATCACTCCACCACAAGTAGAGGAACTAACTTTTTTCACAGGAGAGGCCAAGGTTATTTTGCTTTCGTTTGGCTATATAAAGGGGAGAAATGTGCTTCAGTGGAAAACTGAATTGTCTAAGGGAGACCCCTCCTAGTTACTTGCTTTTGATTTTATGGTAGTTTTCTTACAACTCTGTGAATGGTAAGTAACTGATAGCAATGCAAACTATTTGTTGTCTATAGACATATCAATTTAGTCCCAGCCAGTAGAGGTTCAACTGACTTCCCTCCAGCGTGAAAGAAGCTAGTTGGTCCTGAATTTACACATTCATTTCAACACTTTTTCGTCCATATAAATTTGTGCTGTCTTCATTTCTCCTTTGAATCTGCTATAACATCTGCCTAGTTCAGGGGTGGGCAAACTTTTTGACTTGAGGGCCACAATGGGTTCTTAAACTGGACCGGAGGGCCGGAACAAAAGCATGGATGGAGTGTTTATGTGAACTAATATAAATTCAAAGTAAACATCATTACATAAAAGGGTACGGTCTTTTTTTTTTAGTTTTTTTATTCATTTCAAATGGGCCGGATCCGGCTCGCGGGCCTTAGTTTGCCCACGGCTGGCCTAGTTCCTTCATTGATTAATGAGTTAATTAAAGTCTTTCAAATGTGGTGATTTCTGTATCTCTATGAGAGTCATGATTATACACTATTTGAAAATTATCTGTTAATTAATTATTGATAGAAATATTTCGGTAAGCAAATGAGTAGTACAATTTATTTCAAAGTACTTCATGTTGAATTTCCATGCCTCCAACCTCTCCAAATTCATTCTTTCAAGCATGAAAACAAAATCTTACCAGTTACTCATCTACCAAAAATGGGTTCTGAAGGTTCTACAGGAAACGGTCCTCTGCCTCTAAAACTTCTCATGGCTGGTTCCTTCCTGTTATTCAGACCTTAGCTCAAGAAGCATCAACTCAGAACTGCCTCAGTGACCCCACCCATACTATCTCACTGTTTTTTTACTCCACATCACTCATTACCATCCCCAGTGTCCCATGCAGCATTTTGGACATGTTTGTCTTTGTCTATCTTCCTGCTCTAGAACACAAATGCAGGGAGGCTGTTCTAGTCACTGCTGTGCCACGAGCATCTTCAGTGAGATCTAGAACATAGTACATACTCATTCAATATTGTTGAGCTGGTGGATGGGGTAGGTGGTTAGGTAAAGCTGATCTGGGTAGGAACACAGAATTCCTCATGCCTAGAGCTTGAAGGTGGTGCCGAAATGAGACAAGTTCTTGGTGGAGGAGTAGCTGAAGAGCTGAAAATTTGTGATGGTTAATTTTATGTGTCAACTTGACTGGACTAAAGGGATGTCCAGACAGCTGGTAAGACACTATTTCTGGATGTGTCTGTGAAGGGTGTTTCTAGAAGAGACTAGCTGTTGAATTGGTGAACTGAGTAAAGCAGATGGCCCTCCGCAGTGTGGGTGGGCATCATCCAATCCACTTTATCCAGTTGTCCATCGATGGATTGCTTCTATATCTTGGCTATTGTAAATAATGCTGCAGTGAACATAGGGGTACATATATCTTTTCATATTAGTGTTTTGGGTTTTTTTGGATAAATATCTAGAAGTGGGAATGCTGAGTCATATGTTAGTCCTATTTTTAATTTTTTGAGGTAACTCCATACTGCTTTCCACTGTGGCTGCACCAATCTGCATTCCCACCAGCAGTGCATGAGGGTTCCCTTTTCTCAACATCCTCCCCAACACTTATTTGTTGATTTATTGATGATAGCCATTCTGTCAGGTGTGAAGTGATATTTCATTGTGGCTTTTTTTCCTTTATTGATTAAGGTATTACATATGTGTCCTTATCCCCTCCATTGCCCACTTACCCCCACTCATGCCCTCACCCCCCTGGTGTCTGTGTCCATTGGTTACTCCTACCTTCCCCCTGAGGTTTGATGTTCTGATCTCTCCTTCTCTGTCTCTGGATCTGTTCTTTTTCATCAGTTTATATTGTTCATTATAGTCCACAAAGGAGAGAGATCACATGATATTTATCTTTCTCCAACTGGCTTATTTCGCTTAGCATAATGCTCTCCAGGATCATCCATGCTGTTGCAAATGGTAGGAGTTCCTTTCATTGTGGCTTTAATTTGCATTTCTCTGATGATTAATGACATAGAGCATCTTTTCATATGTCTATGCACCATCTGTATGTCCTCTTTGGAGACATGTCTATTTAGATCCTCTGCCTGTTTTTTAATTGGATTGTTTGTTTTTGGGTATTATGTTATATCAGTTTCTTACATATTTGGATATTAAGCACCATTAGATGTATCATTGGTGAATAACTTCTCCCATTCGGTAGGTAGTCTTTCGGCTTGTTGATGGTTTCCTTTGTTGTGCAAAAACCCTTTTAGTTTGATATAGTCCCACATTTGTTTATATTTCCTTTTGTTTCCTTTGCCTAAGGAGACATATCCAAAAAAATATTACTAAGAGCCATGCCAGATATTTTACTGTCTATGTTTTCTTCTAGGAGTTTTATGGTTTTGGGTCTTACATTTAAATTTAAGTCTTTAATCCACTTTGAGTTTATTCTTGCAGTATATCATGTAAGAAAGTAGTCGTTTACTTCTTTCTTTCTTTCTTCCTTCCTTCCTTCCTTCCTTCCTTCCTTCCTTCCTTCCTTCCTTCCTTCCTTCCTTCCTTCCTTCCTTCCTTCCTTCCTTCCTTCCTTCCTTCCTTCCTTCCTTCCTTCCTTCCTTCCTTCCTTCCTTCCTTCCTTCCTTCCTTCCTTCCTTCCTTCCTTCCTTCCTTCCTTTCTTTCTTTCTTTCTTCTTTCATGAAACCATCCAGTTTTCCCAACATCATTTATTGAAGAGGCTGTCTTTACCCCATTGCATATTCTTTCCTTCTTTTTCATAGATTAATTGACCATATAGGCGTGGGTTTATTTCTGGATTCTCCATTTTGTTCCATTAATCTATGTGTCTGTTTTTATGCCAATACCACGCTGTTTTAATTACTATAGGATACTTTGATATCAGCATGAAACCTCCACCTTTGTTCTTCTTTCTCAAGATGGCTTTGGCTTTACCAGCACTTCTGTCTGGGAGAAAGCTGCCCCTCCAGTTCTTGGCACTTTTCGAGCTGCTGCCCCAGTGCTGGAGCTCAGAGCAAAGGAGTCCATCAGTGAGTAAGGCCCTGCACAGACCCTTTATGAGGAAAGCCTGGGACTCCAGCTACTTTTCATCTTATCAGGATGCACAAAATCCCTGCTGATTTCACAGCCAGAAGTGGTAGGGACTCCTCTTCCCAAGCTGCAGAGTCCAGTGTGGGCCTGAAACCCCTCACTCCTCAGGGGAACCTCAACAACTCACATAGCCCGGGCTGATTCTTAACTGCCACACCTGGGTGTGCAATCAGACATTTTGCATCCAGCCCTCCTACTAGCCTCAACTTGGCTTCTTTATATCCTTGTTTATGAGTTCTGTTCGGCCAGTCTTCAGGTGGTTCTCAAGGGTGTTGTTCTACAATTTAGTTGTAATTTTGATGTGTTTGCGGGAGAAGGCAAACACAACATTTATCTACTCCGCCATCCTGACCGAACTTCCTTTATATAACTTTAACCTCTTCTTCTCTGACCCCTTTTCAACTCAGAAACACACACAAATCTTACTTATTTCTACTTAATGTTAACCAAGCAAAAAAGGGTAACTTTCCTTCACTCATGTTTTCTCTCTTAACACCATACCCTTTATTTAGTACTGCTTTCGGTAATTTTTTTAGTATTTTATTACAGCTTTCAAACTCAGCATTATAAATGTTGATGTAATAGAAACCTAGGAAACTATCAGATAAATTAGAGGATAACTCTGAAAGGGGGGTATATATTTCTGAAGAAAGCTCAGATTTCCATGAACAGAGACATATGGAACAAAATAGTATTGTGAAAAATAAATGCCTTAAGATACTTACAAGTTATTTTCAAGTTCATCTCCATTCCTCAACCCTCATATTATTGCACCTTTTTCTTACATTGACAAACTGAGTATTATAAATGTGTTTAATTCATAAATAGCTAAAAATTTCAAATGCAAAATACAAAAATGCTAAAGATCTCTGGTATAATTAGTCTAATAAACCTGTAGGATAGATGAAAAGCACTTTTTTAAAATATATTTTTTATTGATTTCAGAGAGGAAGGGAGAGGTAGAAAAACATCAATGATGAGAGAATCATCGATTGGCTGCCTCCTGCACATCCCACACTGGGGGTTGAGCCCACAACCTGGGCATGTGCCCTGACCGGGTATCAAACTGTGACCTTCTGGGTCCATAGGTCAATGTTCAACCACTGAACCACACCAGCCAAGTCTAAAAAAACAGCTTTAACAATTGCCTTAATAACTAATAAAGGAATATCCTACATGTTTAAAAAGAAACAACTAGTTAATTCCAGAATAGGCAGGAAAGGAACAGAACTTAGCAATGAAATGTGATATTATATAAAATACTTAAGGAAAAGAAAAGAATGTCATGATTAACTAAGTTTAAAAAGCAGGTTACTAAACAGTATGTTCAATATAATACCAATTAAGAAAAAAAAAAGTATCTTTATATATAAGGGGGAAAAGAAAGAATATACACCTAAAAAATAGTTATGGTAGCTATGGTGATAGTAATACATAGTTTATTCTTTATGATTTTTCTGTTTATCCTGAATTTTCTACAATGAACATTTTTTTAAATGCACTTTAAGCCAAGGTTACAAGAAAAACATTAGAAAAATAATCATGATGTAATACTGACTGAAAACTCTTTGGTTATATCCATTTCAAGAAACACATGCCCAGTGAAAAGACTGGAATGAAAGACACCAAAATTCTAACAGTCTGTATTAAAGTCATAACTACAGTTTATGTTTTCCCTTCCTCCATTTTCCCTGATGGTTGGCAATGTGGTTATATTATTTTATTTAAAAATTAATGGTTTGCCCTAGCCAGTTTGGCTCAGTGGATAGAGCGTCGGCCTGTGGACTGAAGGGTCCCAGGTTCGATTCCAGTCAAGGGCACATGCCTGGGTTGCAGGCTCGATCCTCAGTAGGGGGTGTGCAGGAGGCAGCCAATCAATTAATCCCTCTCATCACTGATGTTTCCATCTCTTTCTCCCTCTCCCTTTCTCTCTGAAATTAATAAAAAATATATTTTTTAAAATTAATGGTTTAAAAAATTTGAGGTAGCAAAGACACAAAGGGAGCTGTGCTGCAAAAGTTTAATTTTGTTTTGTTCCTGCTTTTATGTAACAGTTTCACCTAGTCACTGAGTCCCTTAGCCTGCTTCCCTAATTTGTAAAATGGGCCCTCTACCTGCCCGGGCCGCTCCTCTCCCCGCGGATCAATAAAACACAGAGCCTGCTCTGACATCAGCATTGCAGTTCACCGAAGGGTAGGACTGGTGCCCCCAGGAACGCTCGCACCCTTTCTGACCTGCTCACTTTGGATGGTCGGTGCTGTCCAGAGGCCTGTTTTGCGTCCAGTGATGCCAAGTGAGGTCTGCTTGCTGCCATATCTGTGCGAAAAGGCCTGTTAATAAAGAAGGCAGAGTGAGGTGTCTTACAGGAAACGTTCACATAAACTTAAGTACACACACAAGCCCTTCAATTATTTACTGAATCTCACCTCCATTTCTTTTTTTTTTTTTAAGATTTTTTAAATTGATTTTTGGAGAGGAAGGGAAAGGGAGAGAGAAACATTGATGTGAGAGAGAAACATGGATCGGCTGCTTCCTGCACACCCCCTACTGGGGATCCAGCCGGCAACCTTTCACGGCCATGCCCAACCAACTGAGCAACATCAGCCGGGGCATCTACATTTCTTTGCAATTTAGAAAAACTATTCAGTTACATGGTGAACATTCCTGAAATATAGCACCAATAAAATAAACTTTTTTTTATTCTAGTGCACACACACACAAAAGAAATGAACTGAAACCATCCCCCACAGCTCTACATCCAAACACAGCATTGTGTCTTGTATATATCCTTGCATATCTTTTCCCAAGTAAATCTACACATATATTTTTATATTTTACTAGAGGCCCAGTGCACAAATTCATGCATGGGTGGGGTCCCTCAGCCTGGCCAACGATCGGGGCCAATAGGGGCTGATCGGAGCCAGCTGGCCGGGGGCGGGGGGATGGGAGGGACCGCAGGAGGTTGGCTGGCCAGGGAAGGTTGGCTGTGGGAGCACACTGACCACCAGGAGCAGCTCCTGCGTTGAGCATCTGCCCCCTGGTGGTCGGTGCACATCATAGCGACCAGTCATAACAGTTGCTTAGGCTTTTATATATTTAGATTAAAATGGAATATTATAGTAGAGGAGAAAAAAGTTTTCTTTGACACTCTTAGGGTCCCTGGTTGGGTCTGAAAAGTAAAGTGACAAAGACAGGTTAACAAGAGAAAAGCATATAAATTTTATTGAATTTTTACATGTACATGGGAGCTTTCACAAGAGAATGAAGCCTCAAAGAAGTGAACAACAGGAAGCTTTTATACCTGTTAGACACAGAAACAATAAGTTTGTGAATAACTGACAAGATAAGGAGTTGGGCTAGGAGTAGTAAATGGTGAAGAAGTAACTAGGAATATAAGGATTGCTTTAATAAGGTTTGACTGCAGATTCTATGGGCTGATAGGTGTCTGTCTCTAGTAAAAGAATTTGTTCCCTGCCTTTATGCAGAAAAGGGAGAGCTTTCACTGCTTTTACTGCTTCTTAATTTGTTTCCCACATGGACAGGCAATTATCCCAATACCAATGAATAACTCATCCTTCAGCTACTCCTTAGCTTGGAAATAAGACAAAAGAAAAACCAATGTCCTTTCAATGCCATGTTGGAGCACTAACAGGCCCACCCAAAGATATACCTTTGTTTGATTTGCTAATGACTACTGATTGAGGCCTATACTCTGTAAAATTATATGTTAACTTGTAGATTTTTTTCTGGTAAATACCCAAATAATTAGTCTGGTAAGGTTATGGTTTTATTGCCTTGTAAGATATTAACCAGTTTTAAATATAGCAAATCATATTCCAAAATTCTTTCTTCCATTCCCCAAATATTTCTGGAACCAGTTTTACCATCTTGCTGATTGATAAATAAATCTTTGACATTTGTTCGTTGTGTAATTTTTACACGATGACATACTGAATAACACTGCAACTCTGTAACACAGGGCAAGTTTCCATATGTACACACGTCTGTTTCCAGGCATTCTTGTTCCACCCATGTATTTGCCTTTCTCCGCACTTTTCACTATCATGGCTTTCTTAATATGCCAAAGGAACAAGCCCTGTACTTTATTAAATGTTTTTTCCCGGGGGTGGAGAGGGGACTGCTATTATTTCACCTTCAATCTTAGTTATAAATTTTAGAGTAAGTTCTTATAGAGTTACCAATAAAAGTCCTGCCATGGTGTTTCCTGGGACTTCATTACATTTCTAGCAAACTTTGCAGAGAACTCCTATCTTTACAATATTATACTTTCACATCTATACACATTTATTCAAGTCTTATTTCCTTCAATAAAGGTTTTTAATATCTGAAACACTGCAGTGGAGTGCATGCATCCTTGCAAAAAAAGCCATGCTAAATGATCTTGAAATTGCTTCAGGTTTAGGATCTGTTCCGCCAAAGTAAGCGCAGTTATTAAACATGTAAATAGAAAGACTTGTCTGATCCACTCCTGAGCATAACCAAGATGTTATACTGAGATGTTAGAAGAAATGTATTTTTAGCTAGTGAAAAATGCTAAAGAAAACATCATATTTCAATTACTGTTATGAGTGTTGGAAAATATATCCTCATTTTGCCCTGTATTTACTGCTCTAATTTATTTAAGTTTCTAAAAAAGCTTTATTGAGATATAATTCACAGACCATGCAATTTACCCATGTAAAGCATACAATCAATGGTTTTTAGTATACTCATATTGATAGCAGTGTACAACTATCACCACAATCTAATTTTTAAAGTATTTTGTCACCCAAAAGAAACCTTGAATTCATCCATTAGCGATCATTCCCCATAGTCCTTTGTATCTACACCTTTGCTATAACTGGCTTTTTTCACTTAGCATAATGTTTTTAAGATTCATCCATGTTACTACATGTATCAGTACTTCATTCTTTCTAATGGCCAAATAATATTTCGTTGTATGAATATAATACATTTTGTTTATTGTTTCATTTGTTGGTGGATATATGAGTTACCAAAAAAAGTCCTGACATGGTGATGCTGCATCCCTACCAGTAATGTATGAGTCCCAATCTCTCCATATCTTGGCCAACACTTGTTATTGTCCATCTTCGTGTGGGTAATGTTACCTCATTATGGTTTTGCCTTTCATTTGCCTAAGGACTAATGATACTGAGCATCTGTGTAGGGACTTATTGGCCATTTGTGTATCTTCTCTGGAGAAGTGCCTATGCAGGTTCTTTGGCCATTTGTTACTTGGGTTATTTGTCTTTTTACTTTGGTGTTTTACACTACTCTAATTTTCAATCATGAGGTAGAACTATTTTCAAATGAAATACTTACAGCTGTCTTTGTTTATACTTTTTCTCTCCTTCAAGTCATAATTAGCAGAATCAATTCAAATTTAATTTCCCTAATAAATTCAACGCAATGTGCTATGTTCCTGCACAATAAAAAGCTAGCTCATTTTGAAAAGCAAAAAATGAAGTAAAAATTTCAAGAATTATTAAAAGACAATATCCTTCCAGCTTTTCATCAAAGTTAAAATCTCTCTTTAAGGGGAGAAAAGGAATGAACACAGATGGCCAATCGTTATGCTATGAGAGGCGCCATTTATATAATCTACAGTCTGAACAGTGTCCACCAGCATTATGAACATAGGACTCCAGTGGATACCACCACCAGATTTCCAGGAAATTTATTGCTTAATATTATTGGCCATATGATGAGCTTGTCTTTCTTACTAAAGAAATTGCTCACCAGACCAAATGCTGCCCAATGGGCAATTCCTTCAAATAGCCATCCTCAGGGCCATTGATCAGAGGCAGGGGGGACTGCTGCAGCTGCCGCTGGGAGAGCAAGAAGAGCCCAGAAACTAGCAGGTACTCCCCACGGACCTCTGACTGTCAGCTCCAATCCAGGCCTGTCACCAGTGCTATCAGAATCAAGGGAAAGGAATTCAACATTTTCTCACCACTCGTGCAAGTGGAAACTCCCAACAAGACTGTGTGGATTAACTGACTGATTGACTGAACAAACGGACAAACAGAGCAGCAACTGACAGATAGCACTGATTTATTTTTTACTGGAAGGAACTGGCCCTCACTCTCGTCTAGCCAATCCAACCACCTGAACTCTCTGATGTTCTAGACACACTGTTCTAAGACCACCAACGATTGGAAATGCAACTAGAAGCCAACAGCCAGGAAAAGACTAAAGCCAATTCAACAGAAGAAAGAGTTCAAGGAAATGGACAAGCTTAACTTGAAAGAAAGAACAGTTGCCGAAACCGGTTTGGCTCAGTGGATAGAGCGTCAGCCTGCGGACTGAAGGGTCCCGGGTTCGATTCCGGGTAAGCGCATGTACCTGGGTTGCAGGCACATCCCCAGTGGGGGGTGTGCAGGAGGCAGCTGATCGATGTTTCTCTCTCATCGATATTTCTGATTCTCTATCTCTCTCCCTTCCTCTCTGTAAAAAATCAATAAAATATATTTAAAAAAAAAAAAAAGAAAGAACAGTTGGAGGAAAGCAGAGAAAAGGAAAGAACATGAAAGCTATTCCCAGACATTTCCCTCTCTAATTCAGCCTTCTAAATCACATTCCCTGGAGCTGCTATTGCCAAATGACTCTGAAAAATACATATGATGTGTATACAGAGAGAATAATAAAGCAAATGTGGCAAAATGTTGAAAATGGATTAAGGGTACACATTAAATCCTCTGTTATTCTCACACCTTTTTGCTACGTTTGGAATTATTGCAAAGTAAGAAAATGTTTTTAAAAGACAGCTTAGATGGCCCTGTAGCAAAGGGCAGCAACAGGGATCAAATGAGTGGTTGCTGGACCTCAGTCACTGGCCTCGCCAATGCCAGTGGAGAATGCTAAGCCCTCAGGGTCATGGACACACCAAGTCCAGCCCCCACAGGTGCCTGAGGGGCAGAGGCAGTGGAGCCAAACACAGTGGATTTGCTGCTCTGGGTGTTTTATTCAAGAACAAGACATGGTTGTCATTAGGTATTTTATGCAGCAACTAAAGGGGGTTCACATCCAGATCTCCGTCTGCCCCGAGGGAGGCTTAGCCATTGCTTATATCCACGATTTGGTTAATTACATGTTGATTTCTTCTTTGCAGTTGGCTAAGTTATTAGGTTCCAGGCAAGCTCATCCAGTGACAGCTGTGTCTGCCAAGAACTGTGCTACACTTTAACACTTAGCAGGAATAGCATTACGTAGTAAAAACTGCCCAGACCTTGAGACCCTTGTCCTATGTAGCAGCAGCAAGGACAGAGGGCAATGCAAAAACAACTGGATGTAGCCACCAACCAGAGAGCAAGACCCAGATCCTGCTCCATCATACTCCACTTCCTCCTGCACCTAACATCACCTGGAAAGGAGGAGAGGGAGAGGGAACCTCAGAGAAGGGAGGCGTGGGCCTGATGCAGAGATTAACGGTTTACATGACTGGGCACTTGCCTCTGCCACTCCTTCAAGAAAACCTCAATCACTCCAAACGAGACTGTTTGAAATTTGAGCAGAAGATGTCATCTTTAATTGGCAATGTTTTCTTTCCATCCTCAACGGAGATGAGAGTTCCAGAGGCAACGAAGAACAATTGGAAAGAATAAAAGTTCATTTTGTATAAAATATAGTGTGTCTCAGACCCCACTCACTAAGAAAATGGAGGGTAGTAAACTTGCAGTCTCTTCAGAAAAAAAGAAACTATCCCAACAGATGTTGTTTCTCTTGCCCACAGCCACAGCAAATCCCTGACACAGTGGAAACTAAACCAGAGCCTGTGTCCCTTCAAATTCTTTCCTTCGGCAAAGCAAACTGCACTCTTCACATTATTCAAAACAAACAGCAATGGAATGTTAGATTGGCAAGAGATAAGCACAGCTACTGTTTCATTTTGCTGCTTTTCTTTACTGTGTTTTTTGCTTATTTAAAAAAAAAAGCCCTAGCTGATTTTGCTCAATGGATAGAGCGTCAGCCTGTGGACTGAAGGGTTCTGGGTGCGATTTGAGTCAAGGGCACATTCCAGGGTTTCGGGCTTGATCCCCAGTAGGGGGTATGTAGGAGGGAGCCGAATAAAGATTCTCTCTCATCACTGATATTTCTCTCTCTCCCTCTTCCTTCCTCTCTGAAATCAATAAAGAAATATATTT
>NW_006291549.1:64111-68133 GCF_000327345.1 Myotis davidii
TGTGTCTCAGACTTGTGTTCTACAATCGAAACTCTGTATCAACTCCAGCTCTGACTACAGCTCTGAGATCCCGGCTAGCTGAAAGCAGGTTTCTGGAGTTTTTTTTAGCTTCTAGATGTTACTATGTTTCAAACTGCCTGCTCAGAGGCCTGCAGTTGGAGTCCTCCGTCACTGAAGCAAGCAAGCCTCATGTTCAGTTTAAGCTGCCTGGCTGCCGGCCGCCATCTTGGCTGTCAGTTAATTTGCATATCTCGCTGATTAGCCAATGGGAAGGGTAGCGGTCGTACGCCAATTACCATGTTTCTCTTTTATTAGTGTAGATATATAATATGCAAATAGACCAAATAGAAGAACAACCTAACCAAACAAACAAACAACTGAACAATCAGTAGCTATGATGTGCGCTGACCACCGGGGGGCACGCACAGAACATGGCGAGCATCGGAAACAAGCAACAGAGCACTGAACATGGTGGGCATCAGCTGCCGCGGAATGGTGGAGCAGATGAGCAGGGGCGAGCCTCTGGTGGTTACTAAAAATTCTTTGCTCCTGCGCATCGCGGTCCCACAGGCACTCACACCTGCTGCCAGTGCTGGGCCTGCTTGAACCCGCTGCCGGCCCCGATCGCTTGCCGCCATCAGTGGGTGTGAGTGGCAGCTGCTGGCCCGATCACCCCTGAGGGCTTCTCCATCTCCCCCTGCTCCTGAGAGGCGATCAGGGCAGCAGCCGCCACTTGCACCTGCTGCTGGCATTGGCCACAATCGCTCCACGCTGTCAATGGGTGCAAACGGGTCCGGCACTATCAGCATGTTGGAGCGGCAGCAGCAGGAGCGGGGCTGCCGGCAGACAGGGGACCGGAGGCCAAGGCCAGGGGGGCTGGGCGGGGGCATGGAGGATGGGCCGAGACCCGTTCCTGTGCCCACCACAGCCTTGTGGCCCACAGTTCCTCTCAAGGTGCACAAATTCGTGCTCTGGGCCCCTAGTATATATATAAAACCTTCCCTACTAGAGGACTCTCTTATTACTAACAGAAATCTTCTGTCTAGTTTTTTATCTTTTCTCATCACCCTGCAGTAGTGTGATTTAGGAGAAAGAGTGCTGGGTTCCCACCAAGGTGAGCCCAGCACTGGCACGCAGTGTGGCATTGCACCCTTCACTCACTTCTATGAGCCTAAGTATCCTCATCTGCTCAAACAGAGAAAGGATACAAATCATAGAAACAGATATAATGGTGGCTGTCAGGGGCTGGGGGACAGGGGGAGTGGAGAGCTATTGTTTAATGGGTATAGAGTTTCAGAGTTCCAAGGTGAAGAGTTATGGAGATGGATGGTGGCGATGATTGCACAACATTATGAACGTATTTAATACTTCTGAAGGGTACATTTAAAAATGGTTAATTTTATGGTATGTGTATTTTACCATAATAAAAACAAATTGGGGGGAAAGCATGTATACACACACACACACACACAGAGCCAGAGGAGGGATAACAATACCTGCCCTGTCTACCTCAGGAATGTGATGAGAGGAAATGCGTCCTATTTTATGAAACCGCTTTTTAGACTGAAACATCCCGTACATGCGGCGCTAGTGTTGAAGAGTTAAGGGACTGAGGCCAAGAGCCTCCCATCACGCCTACGTTCATACTCCTGCTGCTCAGTAGGGCAGTGTTTCCTGCACCCTGGGCAGAGGCCACGTAGGCAGCACTTTGCCATTTTCATTCCGTCCTCAAGGGAGGGATGCAGAGCAAATGCAGGTTTTCAGTGTAACAACGGAATGGGTGATTATCGTATGTTTTAAAACATCACAACCTAAAACAAAGAAAACCAAAACAAGAAATTTTTAAAAACCGATGCTAAAAATAAGTTTTCCTTCCATTTGGCCCTCAAAATAAAGACCACTCAATACATTTTTCCCCCCAGGCTCCACAATGTGTCTCTCCTCTGGGTTCCTTGGTCAGAATTTACAACTCATCATAGTATAATTATTGGGTTACTTTTTAGTTATGGTGAATCGATTATGAGCCTTTTAAGGAGAGGAACTCTCTGGCTTAGCTGAGAGATGCTCAACAATTTTTCAATGAATGATCGACATTTTTATTGATTCCATACTAGCACCCTGTGCCAGGTACAGTCATGCTACTTGGCATTTTATGTCACATATGTAGATCATGGAAAGTACCAATGAATACTATATCACAGAGTCCTTTATTCAAAAATAAGCAGCGTTCAGTAAATACAAGGACTTTCCTTACTAGTACGCCAGACAAACAAAAGAGAAGGGAAAGCATATAAATACTCAAGTTATTAAGTGCCCAAGTTTCATTTTCTTTAGATCTTCAGTGTGTGACTATTTTCACAGTTGGTGTGTATTTATTCAGCCTATAATATCAAAGAAACACACAAAATAGCCATAAAAGCCTATTTAAGCCCTAAATTATTAATAATTTTGACCAGAGTTTTAGAGCCAGGAGCAAGTGAAGCAGGAATTTTGGGGGAACATAGGCAGGCTTAGGGATTTTTTTTAGAATTGAGAAGGAAGTCCAATCAGAAGGAGAAGAAGAAAGCCCAAAGGGAATAGGAAAAGAATAAGGAAGGAAAGGCTTAACCTTTGAGCCCAGGAGTTACTATAGTAACCAACTCGAAGGGGAATATTGACCAATCAGAGGGGATATCAGGACACAGGAACTGCAGCCTTTATAATCCATGGGGGAAAAGAACTCAGGGAGACTGTTCCCTCTCCCTACATGGGAGTCAGTTCTGTGGGACTCTTCCCCCTCCCCACGTGGGAGTCTGTACTTGTTGTTCAGTAAATCTCCACCTTTGCTATACCACTTTCTGTCCGTGGATTCATTCTTTGATTCCAGCGGACAAAGAATCCGGGTTCCCGTCCAAAAATTCGATATCACAAGGTGTCATACTTCAGGATTGAGGCACACTTTCCTTCTACCAATCCCCACACTGTGGCCAGGGAGTCCTCACTAACTACAAATCCACATGATCTTCATGAGGAAAACACTTCTGTGGCTGGTCACTTCCTTTGCCACCGTTCCCTGGTATCTGTCTTCCTCTGACCAGCCTGTCCTCACTAGAACTGCAGGCCTCCCAAACTTCTTGGCAAACACTGAGGAGATGGTGGTGAAGGAGATCAGAGTCTGTTACCCCGGAATTTGCCATTTTGACAGAAAGACTGTTTTTAAATGAAGGCCTGCCCTCCCCTTTTCTGTCTAAAAGCAGGACATAAATTTCCCTTTGTAAAGGTATCCCCTCTCCCATACTAGGAAGGACATGACCCCAGAGGTAACTCTTATCACCTGAAAAGGATTTTTATTTGTATAACAAACCTTACAAAACAATCCTTATTTACCATACATTTCCTAATCCTTTCCCCATAACCTACCCCATCCAGAAGCCCAGAAACCCTTTTCTTTAATCCAGCCTCTTCTCCAGGATGCATCATCCTTTGTTAAGATGGTATATAAGCCTCAAATTCTAATCACCTTCTTGAGGCACAGTTCTTTGCGAAGTGTGTGTGTGTGTGTGTGTGTGTGTGTAAACTGATCTTATTTTTCCTTTCTCTTGCTAATCTGTCTTTTGTCCATTTAACTTGCAGAACCCCAAGCAATGAACCTAAGAGTAGAGGAGAAAGTTTTTCCTTTCCTACAAGGGCCTCATAGCTGCAGTTCTAATAAACCACTTCCAAGACCCGACTACCCAGGTATCTAGCAATATCTGCCTAAATTCAGACAAAAGCCCTAGGAGGTCACCTTAGGAGGTCAGCATCTGCCCAGATTCCTGCCCCTCACCCAGATTAGACTGGTCGCCCCTCATCATTGTTCACAGATCCTGACCTTCTCCATACAGTTTATCCTACTGTGTCCCAAAGACAGAATTTCTTGCCTGTATTTCCCAACAAACTGTGAGTTCTTGAATGAATATCTATCAATAAGCCAAGATATTTGCTGTATTAAAAAAAAACTTAATTATTCCCTCTTAAGTACGAACCATCAGGCAGCACAGGGA
>NW_006291549.1:71833-73332 GCF_000327345.1 Myotis davidii
GCTCCTAGAAGCAGAAGGAGAAGAAGAAAGCCCAAAGGGAATAGGAAAAGAATAAGGAAGGAAAGGCTTAACCTTTGAGCCCAGGAGTTACTATAGTAACCAACTCGAAGGGGAATATTGACCAATCAGAGGGGATATCAGGACACAGGAACTGCAGCCTTTATAATCCATGGGGGAAAAGAACTCAGGGAGACTGTTCCCTCTCCCTACATGGGAGTCAGTTCTGTGGGACTCTTCCCCCTCCCCACGTGGGAGTCTGTACTTGTTGTTCAGTAAATCTCCACCTTTGCTATACCACTTTCTGTCCGTGGATTCATTCTTTGATTCCAGCGGACAAAGAATCCGGGTTCCCGTCCAAAAATTCGATATCACAAGGTGTCATACTTCAGGATTGAGGCACACTTTCCTTCTACCAATCCCCACACTGTGGCCAGGGAGTCCTCACTAACTACAAATCCACATGATCTTCATGAGGAAAACACTTCTGTGGCTGGTCACTTCCTTTGCCACCGTTCCCTGGTATCTGTCTTCCTCTGACCAGCCTGTCCTCACTAGAACTGCAGGCCTCCCAAACTTCTTGGCAAACACTGAGGAGATAGTGGTGAAGGAGATCAGAGTCTGTTACCCCGGAATTTGCCATTTTGACAGAAAGACTGTTTTGAGCTGAAGGCAATGAGTTCTCTGCCCTCCCCTTTTCTGTCTAAAAGCAGGACATAAATTTCCCTTTGTAAAGGTATCCCCTCTCCCATACTAGGAAGGACATGACCCCAGAGGTAACTCTTATCACCTGAAAAGGATTTTTATTTGTATAACAAACCTTATTGAATACATTTGTATTGATTTCAGAGAGAAAAGGAGAGGGAGAGAGAGAGAGAGAGAGAGAGAGAGAGAGATCAATGATGAGAGAAAAGCATCTCAGCTGCCTCCTGTACTGCCCCCCGCCCCCCACCAGGGATCAAGCCCGCAACCTGGGCATGTGCCCTTGACCCGAATTGGACTCGGTAGCATCCAGTCCACAGGTCGACGAAACTGATCTTATTTTTCCTTTCTCTTGCTAATCTGTCTTTTGTCCATTTAACTTGCAGAACCCCAAGCAATGAACCTAAGAGTAGAGGAGAAAGTTTTTCCTTTCCTACAAGGGCCTCATAGCTGCAGTTCTAATAAACCACTTCCAAGACCCGACTACCCAGGTATCTAGCAATATCTGCCTAAATTCAGACAAAAGCCCTAGGAGGTCACCTTAGGAGGTCAGCATCTGCCCAGATTCCTGCCCCTCACCCAGATTAGACTGGTCGCCCCTCATCATTGTTCACAGATCCTGACCTTCTCCATACAGTTTATCCTACTGTGTCCCAAAGACAGAATTTCTTGCCTGTATTTCCCAACAAACTGTGAGTTCTTGAATGAATATCTATCAATAAGCCAAGATATTTGCTGTATTAAAAAAAAACTTAATTATTCCCTCTTAAGTACGAACCATCAGGCAGCACAGGGAACCC
>NW_006291549.1:73409-75586 GCF_000327345.1 Myotis davidii
ACCAAGACCACAAACACCTTTACAGATTCAGACTCTTGTTGCTATTATTTTGGTTTGTTTTGGTTGGTTGATTTTGGTCTGTTGTTTACTTTCTATTCTGCTTCTGGTGTCTTGGTATCTTCTAAGATACTGGAATAGACAGTGGCTAGAAAATCAGGAAACCATTCTTTTGCCTTTTCTTTTTTTCCTTTTTATTTTTTATTTTTATAGGAAACTATTTTAACTATTGTATGATCTCTCTATATACAGGGTGTCCCATATACATACTTGACAGCTGATAGTTCAATTGTTGTTTCTTTCTTTTCAGATTTAACCCATTGGTATTTATAATTATTCAAAGCGGGTATACATTTTTGGGACACCCTGTATATAGTACCTATCACATGCTTGTTGAAATAATTACATGATTTCCAAAATCTCTTTCCAACGCAAGCATCCTAAAGAACTGTGGCTTCAGAAAATCTGGGTCAAAATTAGTGGCAAGTATTTGCATGTCCTGTGTAGTCTGGCCACAAAGTACCTACACTTCTACAGCTGAAAAATGACCACAATTGTAATGAAATAATTAGGTAGTTTTTGAATGCCTCTCGCCTGCTAAAAATATCTGCACCATGAGGAACAAATGTAAACATTTGTTGACTGAATGATATAAATTAATTAATGAGCGAATATAAATGTTGCAGGTCTAGAGAAGGCAGAATTTCTAATTTTTAGGAATCTTTTCCTAATTCAATTCAAAGTTGCTGCATTTAAGTATGACAACATGCTTAAAAATAAAAATGGCAAATGTTTCATCTCTGGGTGGCAGAGACTTTCTTTTTAAAATCCTTGATTTATTTTACACTGCAGGAAATCCACCAAAATACTGGCACCCACAAAGCTCCTATGTCACCCTAAGCCAAACATATTCTGCAGCTACGAAGATGACTGCTACCAGTTGGTGTTTCAAAGCATTCTGACTACTGGTTTCTGAACATACCAACTTTTAGAAACTGCTGTTGCTAATGTGATTTTAAGGTAAAGAACTGAGATCAGTAACCAAACAATATGAATCAATTCACTAAAATAATAAGACCTCCATTTAACAAAGGCAAATCCAGAATCACATATGGGGGTCATGGTGGGAACGATAATTTAACCTCTATCTTTACAAAATTTTCACAATTGATTCAATGGTAATTCAGCCAGGTTACCATTCTAGCTTCCAGTGAACTCCTATGGGGGAAACTGGGACACGATGACTCAGGACAGATGTTCAGACTAAAAGAGTCTGCGTCACCAGGGAAAAAAATGGCACGGATTCAAATGCACAATTAGGAAAGGGTGCTCGTGCAAAGCTCCCTTTCTGGTGACTCCCATTTACTGTAATCTTGCCACAAAGAGACAGGCTAAAGCTGACACAGCCAGGCGAGGGGTGATACCAGCCCACTCTGTTCTGAGAGCGTGACCCTGTACTTAATCGTTCTTAAGGTTTTAGTCACACTAGCAAAACAAAGCCTCTGATGAAGCCCACAAACACAGGGAACACAGAGTGAGCCAGTGTGATCCTGCCATTGTTCTGCAGCCCCATGCACACCTTGCAGCAATGAACCAGCCATGGCATCCAGGGAAACCACAGCCTCCGCAGCAGCAAGATTTGTTATTTTCTCTGATTTCAGCACTCACCCTCAGGGGGACAGAGGGGGGAGGGGTGGCGGGAGGAACCCCCTGGCAAGTTTAACATAAAGCCTTTAATAAAGAAAATGTCAACTTATAAAAAAAAAAAAAAACCACAATTCCAGATCTCCAATGAAATTTAACGCGGATTTTAAAAACTGGCATTGTTCTCCTTGAATTAAATCCTCACAGACCTAAAGAGAAGGTTGCAATCATACCCCCGGGAGCAGCTAAATAAATGCAATATACTCACAGATTTAGACCCGCTGTGACTCTGGAGGAATGAATGATTTTTAAACAGCCAACAAAAAGAAGAGGCAGTCCTCAATTTAAACAAAAATCCTCAATTTCTGTTTTATTTCTCGGTCCCCAGTGAGACTCTAAACTACCAGGCATGAGAAAAGAAGTTGCTGAGGCGGCTGACAGCATCCCAGAGCTTCCCAGGGCAGAATTTAAGACTTGTCAGTTAAAGTGGCAGGTCCGCTCTGCTGCTGATGCTTCTGCAGGAAGGGATGCCGGGA
>NW_006291549.1:75619-76271 GCF_000327345.1 Myotis davidii
CCCCCCCCCCCGCTGCTGCAGCCTAATGCTAATCCATCCCTGTTTAATTGTCTTAGGGGGAACGGAAATAAAAATACAAATGGCCTGGATTTATAAAATCTACAGGGTACTTTAAAGATTTTTCAAATAATCCAGGGATTTACCTACATCAAAAAAGGGCCAATTGCAGAATGCAGTGAATTTCTTTTGTTTCAAGGAAAATGTAAGAGCAGGCTGATACTCCCAGTTACACTTGGATTTTATACCCCATGGACTTTTTAAAAACACAAAATAAGGGAAAATGACATTCTCTTAAGTTTTTACTCTAGTAGTTTGTTAAATGCACAAAAGTTACATTAGTGAAGTGAATGAAATACACAGGACATAGTCACAATAACACCATTGGAAATAGCACTTTGAAATTAATACTAGAGGAACAAGACAGGGATGCCCCCTCTCACCACTCCTGTTCGACATAGTACTGGAAGTATTAGCCATTGCAATTAGACAAGAAGAAGAAATAAAAGGCATCCAAATTGGAAAAGAAGAAGTAAAACTGTCCTTATTTGCAGACGACATGATATTATACATACAAAACCCTAAAGACTCCATCAAAAAACTATTAGGCTTAATACATGAATTTGGCAATGTAGCAGGATACAAGAAATCTGAG
>NW_006291549.1:77436-94273 GCF_000327345.1 Myotis davidii
TCTGGAAACAGCCTAAGTGCCCATCAGCAGATGAGTGGACTAGAAAATGTGGTACATCTACACAATGGAATACTATGCTGCTGTAAAAAAGAAGGAATTCTTACCATTTGCAACAGCATGGATGGAACTGGAGAGCATTATGCTAAGTGAAATAAGCTGGTCAATGAAGGAAAAATACCACATGATCTCACTCATTTATGGATAATAAAGACCATTATAAACTTATGAACAATATTTTTGCAGAGCAGCCTCAAACAGACTGTCAAACTACAGCAGGAAAGCCGGGGAGGGTTGGGAGGCAGGAGGGGGGGTGATAAGAGATCAACCGAAGGACCTGTATGCATGCATATAAGCATAACCAATGGACATAAGACACTGGGGGGTAGGGGAAGCCAGGGGATTGTAAAGGGCAGGAAAAAAAAAGGAGACATATGTAATACTCTTTGTAATACTTTAAGCAATAAAACAATTTTTAAAAAAAGAATTAACCACTAAAAAAAATAAAATAAAATAAAAAGAAATTAATACTAGATAAACAATACTTGAACTGGTCTTGATGAGATCTTTTTAAGTAGCCTTAGAGAAGGTCAGTGACTTGGCAACTTTCTTGTCTTGCCTCAAGGGCTCTTGTGCATACTAGAACTGAACTGTTCTGTTTGTTTTGTTGTTGTTTTTATAATGGGGCTTACCATTTTATCTAATTATAAAAGTTGTAGGTACTGTGTTCTTGATATTTCCTGATTATAAAATAATAAACTCCTCGAAGAGAACTGGAAAACAATGAAGAAAATTAAAGCCAGCCATAATCTCATAACCCAGAGGTAACCACTGTTAACATTTTGCAACATTTACTTCATCTTCCTCATATATATATATATATATATATATATATATATATATACACACACACATATATATATATATACACATTTTTCTTTAATTCTGTTATTGTGTATTACCTTTTCACACAGCATCATGTTATGATAACTGTGACCCAATATTTAACCACCTATATTTCTAGAAGTGCCCAAAATAGCATCGGACAGTCGGTTAACATGTATTTGTATGCCTACTGTGTGTGGGCATGGGAGATACAGTAATGAGCAGAGGACACATGGTCCCAGCTCCCAGGGAGCTCTCCATCCAGCAAATGATAGCAAATGTGACAGATACTGTACTTCAAAGGACAACCACAGGGCATTTTAGAAATCTGTAAGAGACCTGGTCTTGCAAAGGTCAGGATTTCTCAAGGAAGGAAAAGAGAATGACAAGGCCAACTGCAAAATTATTTGTACGGTATATTTCACACCTATATTTTCCCATCAACATAAGTTACTTTTATCTAACATTCTTTTTCCTTTATCAATAGAAACTTTAAGTCCAGCTATATTTGTTGTGAATAAAGTGCAATATGTAAGAGAATTCATCTAACTTGTATTTGAACAAAACCTTTGAGAAATTACAAAAGGTAGACCACCCAGTTAATTTCAGACATCCCTAAAATGGTGAGTTACCACATATTTCCAAGAGCTCTTCGGCTTAAAATTAACTTATCCATGCTCAGAGTCTCATACAGGTTAAAAGACGCCTTTGAGAATGTTCAAATATGAAAATTTGACATGGCCATCTTGATGCAATCTAAAAGAAAAAAACACTGAACATCCAGAACATCCAAATAATTTATATAGATTCTCTACCCTCATTTAGGGGAAACATAACTCCTCCTGCCTCAAAAAAGTAACTGTACAGTGGAAAAACCTCACAAATACAATCGCTGCCAGGTGATGCAGACCAACATCAACAGTGATAAATAATGTTGATAATAGACCCTGATATAATGTAATGAAAGTGGCTCTTTATCTCTCTGCTCTATCTCCCAAAAACCTGGAAGCTCAGTCTTACCTGGAGAAAAACATCATTCAAATTCCAATAAGGGGCATCTTACAAAATATCTGGCTAGTATGCCTCAAAACATTCAAACAGAAAAAACAAGCCCGAAAAACTGTCACAGGCAATTAGGTAAAAATAAGTATGGTCTTTAGTTAATGATGATGTATTAATATTGGCTCATTAATTATAATAAATCATGATACTGATTTAAGATGTTTATAAGAGGGGAAATGATGGTATAGGTAACTCTCTGTATTATCCTCTCAACTTTTCTGTAAATCTAAAACTGTTCTAAAATACAAAGTCTTTTATAATCCTTTTTCCCAAATTAAAAGTAATTTTATTTCTTTTTTTACTATTTCTTCTGATCGTTAGTAAAATGTATCCCATAAAAACTTTGACAATGCAAAGATATATAAAGGGGACCTTTTACAAGCACCCTGTAACCCCACCATGCTGAGATAACCAATTCCTAACAATACAGTTGTATGTGTGTGTATCGCTCTACCATACATGCTATTTTTAGCTGTGTTCGGCTGAATAATGGCCCCCCAAAATACCCAGGCCCTAATCCCTGGCACCTGTGAATGTTGCCTTAAATGAAAAAAGAGACCCTACTGGTGTAATTAAGAGTCTTAAAGTGAGGAGATAATCCTGGATTATCTAGGTGGGCCCTGCGAGCCATCAATCACAGGTATCTTTATAGCAAGGAGGCCCAGAGAGGGCAAACGGTGATATGCCCATGGAAACGGAGTAATTTCAAAATATTTGCTGCTGCTGCGGGCTTTGAAGTCAGAGGAAGAGGTCATAAGCCAAGGAATGCAAGAAATACAGCTCTCGAGGCTGGAGATAGAAAAGAAAATGGATTCTCTCCTAGAATTTCCCAGGGGGGTGTGGCGAAGGGACACCTTGGTTTTGATTCAGCGAAACCCATTTCAGACTTCCGACCTCCAGAACTGTAAGAGAATAGATCTGAGTTGCGTAAGCCACCACGTTTGTGATAATTGTTACAGCAGCCACAGGAAACTAATGCTGACCTGTATTTCTTCTTTTCAATTATCTGCATGTATCTTTGTTGGCAATTTTTGCATCCAAGTGTTCTCTTTCTTGATCTGTGTTTTGGACATAGATGTTCAGTTGTTGTCCCAGTTAATTCCCTTTTAACTGGGTTTACAGGGATTTTGTCAAAACTTTTTTCCTGTTAGTGTCGGGCTTAAAACATAATTTCCAACCAAAAGAATACAGAATTACTTGCCTTCGTTTGCTTTTAATGTTTAACAATAAAATCTTCAACATCTTCCCTTTATTAGTTAAAAACCATGCAAAGCCATACATCCCCACACACGTGTCCCTCCACCCTTCATCCCATGAAGAAACAATCAACACCAAGGTGTGGGTGGAAAACAAGTGTTCAAGAGGGGACTGGGGACTTCCAGAAGACCCCCACCCATACCCATGCGCTCCCTTTGTCAAGTCTCTCCCCGCAAACCAACTCAGTACCTGATGTGGAGAACATGCTCAACAAGCATTTGTTAAACCATGCAAGGTAGGCATGCTCACCGTATCCCTGGGCTGATGAGGTGGGTCTCAGATATGGGCTGATGAGGTGGGTCTCTCATATGGGGAAATGGCCAAAATCTTTTCTTTCCTTTTATATTTTTACTTTGATTTTTTAATGTTTTATATCTTGAGGTAGCCAATGCAAGACTGCATGAAAATAACAAAATACCTTGAGAGGAATGGTGACTTTACAAAAACAGCAGTGCTCCCAAGAAGACATGATGTATTAAGTAATTGGTGTATATATTACATTTATGTATTCTTTACACTTTGAAGTTTTGCTTCCAAATAAAAATTTTCATAGATTAAAGACATAAATTTTGCAAAATAATTTTTAACTTACTTCGAATTGTCTGAAAAGTCATTCTTGTGCTATTTTATTTAAGTTTTACTGAAAATATATGTATTTCAACAATACAATTGTACTGAGAAAATGAGAAGGTTCTCTTAAAATATATATGCTTTTAGTAGTTGATCATGAAATTATTATTTTTTTTAATATATTTTATTGATTTTTTACAGAGAGGAAGAGAGAGGGAGAGGGATGTTTCTAACTAGAAACATCGATGAGAGAAACATCGACCAGCTGCCTCCTGCACACTCCCCACCAGGGATGTGCCCACAACCAAGGTGCATGCCCTTGACTGGAATCGAACCCGGGCCCCTTGAGTCCGCAGGCCGACGCTCTATCCACTGAGCCAAACCGGTCAGGGCCATGAAATTATTTTTCTTGTAGTAACCACACAGAATTATGTGAATCAAAGCAAAGAATATATTTTGGTATAATATCTTTTAAACTGGCACCAAATTCTTTAAACGGCAAAGAATCTCTTAAATCACTGGGGGATTTGACACAGAACTTTAGACAAATATACACACAAACAATCTTTTAATTGCATAAAGTAAAACAAGTCTTGCAGAAAACTTTTTTACATGCCAAAATAAATAGAAACCACAGCTTATAACTATGGGCTACAGGGAAAACCAAAACTATGCCTATACCTCTGAAAATGCTACTTAATCAGAACTACATGGGGCTTTAACATTCTGAGTTCTAGTTATAACATTCTGCTTACAGGCAATAAAAAATACTCCTTGCTGGCTTGAATACTTTCACTCTGGACAGCAAAAATAAAATAAATAACATATAAATTACTTTACACAAAGATAAAAGTCATACATAAATGCCCAACTACTTCAGTTTTAAACAATTTCAGAGTCCTTTAGATTTGTTAGTGACTATTAATAAGTCTTCAGACTATTTACTAAATGTATATGATACATGATACTGAATTTCACATTATTCACAAATGTACCTAACCCGAATATCACTCCACCTTTGCAAAGTTCTACGCATGATGTTCTACAAACATGATGACACAAATGGGGGAGAGAGGGAAGAAAGGGAGAGAGGAGGGACTAGAGCAGCAGTGGGCAAACTACGTTTGAAATGAATAAAACTAAAAAAGAAAAGACCGTACCCTTTTATGTAATGATGTTTACTTTGAATTTATATTAGTTCACACAAACACTCCATCCATGCTTTTGTTCCGGCCCTCTGGTCCAGTTTAAGAACCCATGTGGCCCTCGAGTCAAAAAGTTTGCCCACCCCTGGACTAGAGAGATTGATAAATTTTCAAAACATAAGCAATGGAGAAGTTTGATACATTTCAAAAGGCAAAGCTCCCAAGTAGTATCTGCTTTTTGGAAGTTTTATTATTCACTTTGAGCTATTTTTATCAAAAGAGAGATAAAGAACTCATGAAATCAGGCAAAAAAGAATGGTAGAAAGTTAACAAAAGGCAGTGAAGCTCGCTCTATCCCCTGAGACTCGGTCTGACAGCTTATTTATATAAACTTCAGATGAAAAGTGAGTCAGCCCATAGTTGAGAAATAGCAAAGGAGGCACCCACAATCCTGAATAGTGTTTACGAGGCCCAAGCAATTGGGCATTACCTAATTTTGTATGTATTCGGGTTGATTAACACAACTAGCTGTAATCATTATTTTTTTAAAAATGCACATCCCAAAGATCCATTAACTCACTCTCCCTTAAACAATAACAGCAATTATTCTGCCCTATCCTTGGTAAGTTCTCAATAAATGATGACTGGATTTGTTTTAATGCACTGAAAATCCTTGCAGTCTACTCTGATTACCCATCTATATTTTCTGATTAGTACATTCATTCAACAAATTCATGAATTTGAAAAAACATGCATTGAGGACCTATGTGCTGAGCACGGTGCTTGGATGCAGAGTACATAACGGTAATGAGCAGCGCAGACCAGTCCTATCCTCATGGAACTTAGAGCCCAAAGGAACAAATGGTCAAAAAACAAGTAATAATTAACTACAAAATGAGAAACGGTGTGAAAGAAATGAGAGTTAAGACAGAGAAATCGGAGAAGAGTAATCTATTCAGGAGGAGTCATTACAAGAGGTGGGAGAACATCCCAGCTGAGAGCGGTGGGTGACAGACAGGAAGAAGCCCTGGGAGAAGTGGGAGGAAGTCTGTGGTCAGAGACACCCACATGCACAAAAATAGGGCAGCAAAGGGTTTGTACACTCAAAAAACTGTAAGAGGCCTGTGGCCAGAAGGCAGTGAATGAGGGTGAGAGTGGCCCTGACCAGGGAGAAGCAGTATGTGGGGGCCTGACCACCTCAAGCCTTGTGGACTGAGGTAGATTGGGGTCTTCATCTCAGAGACATGCAAACTCATGGGCAGATTTTAAGCAAATTGACATCATCTAATTTGATTTCAAGAAGGATCACTCTATCCTGATTCAAACCAACATGCTGTTAATAAATTATATGAGACAACTGGGGAAATTCGAACACTGACAGGATAGTTGATGTATACTGTTAATTTTTTCAGGTGTGATTACAATCTTATAATGTTTTTAAAAAGAGACCTATCTTTTATATTTGCATATTAAAATATAGGTTAAAATAATGCCATATTTGAAGTATAGATTGGGTAATAGTTCTATATGAATGTTATTTTCCTGACCTTAGTGAGTGTCTAAGCTATGATTCTAAATAACCTAGGGGTGGATTACAGATGAAATGAGATGGGTCTTGAGTTGACAACTGTGAAAGATGAGTAATGAATACACAGGAATTCATTTTACTATCCTTGCTACTTTTTGTATATATTTGAAATGTTTCATATTAGAATTCTTTTTTTTAAATATATTTTTATTGATTTCAGAGAGGAAGGGAGAGGGAGAGATAAAACATCAATGATGACAGAGAACCATTGATTGGCTACCTCCTGCATGCCCCCCACTGGGGACTGAACCCCCAACCTGGGTGTGTGCCCTGACCTGGAATTGAACCGTGACCTCCTGGTTCATAGGTTGACACTCAACCACTGAGCCACACAGGCCATTCCAGAATTCTTTTTAAAATAAGATAACTTTGGTGCTGTGTGGAGAATGAATAGGGTACAGTTGGGAGGGCAGAAGGAGTGTGAACAAAGGAAACAAGAAAACACATTCGGCTGCTCTTAAAGTAACTGAGGCAAAATCTGGAAGTACCTTGAGCTAAAGTTACAGAGGGGAGAGAGAAAAGTGGACAGATAGGAAATAAATTTTGGAGGCAGAAATCATCAGACTTGGAAACATGGAAGTTTAAGGAAAGGGAAGGAATCAAAGATGACTCCCAAGCATCTGGCTTTAGCAAGAGGTTGAAGACATTAAGAGATGTAGAAGCCTGGGAAAGGAAAAGGTTTCAGATGGAGGAGGGAGGTATATATCAAGAATTAAGTTTGGGCCCTGGCTGGTTTGGCTCAGTGGATAGAGCGTCAGCCTCAGGACTGAAAAGTCCCAGGTTTGATTCCGGTCAAGGGCACATGCCCAGGTTGTGGCCTTGACCCCCAGTGGGAAGGGGGGGAAAGGTGCAGGAGGCAGCCAATCAATGATTCTCTCTCATCATTGATGTTCTCTTTCTCCCTATCCCTTCCTCTCTGAAATCAATAAAAATATTTTTTTAAAAGAGTTCAGTTTGGAACATATTAATTAAAGTGTTTGTGAAACATCCAAACGGGTGATCAGATAAGCTGTGATCGGGCCTGTTTCCCATCACCGCGATCCAATGACCCCAGACAGAGCAGCAGAGAGCAGCTGCCAAGCCCAGAAGGTCCCAGACAGAGGAGGTGAGAAAGTCAGCACTGAGAGCAGGGTCCCTCGGGCTTTCAGACACAACCTGGGCATTGCTACCCAGGGTTGCCTGACCGTCAGAGAAAATCTTGAGTCTGCAGGAAAGGCAACCACAATGGCAAAGGCCCTGCCCAGAGGGGTTCACAGACACAGCATGCATTTAGCCACCACGAAGGCCAAGTCTTCCACCTCCTTGGTAAGATGTGAAAATTGGACCCAAAGGTCACAAAGAGCTTTCTTTCCAATTATGAAATCTTGTCACTCCTCCTCATAGTGAAAGGGAGCATATATATATAGAATATATAGAGTTTAACAAAGTGTGCATCCCCATTCTCTCAGGGGCCTTTTGTAAAGAACGGCTCATTTTAGAAGTTCTGATACAACAATAGGCCATCAAACGAGACCTAATAGCACAAAATAGACTACACAGAAAGCAATTCAATGTAGGAGAGGACACTGGACTTGTTAGAGAACGTTTATTTCCATTTACTGTATTTCACTAACTCTATGACATAAGATTTTTCATTATGCAATATGCCTGAAACCAGAATGCACCTTAAAATTGCCAGCAACTTCGACTGACGGAGATCAAAGTGAAGTTCTTGGGGAGAGTATCTGCATATGCTTCTGCCAATTACCTGAGAGAACCACAAATCTGATCCACTTAAAATTAAATTACTTGCTTGCACTTGTTTGGGCCACACTGGTAACTGAGGTTCAGACCGCAAATCTAATTCTGACTCAGATTTTTTATTAGAGTGTTAAGAAGTTAAACATGGGCTTCATGTATAGGACCCTTCAACTCCACTCCGAGGTATGTATGCTGGAGAATTGCAAATACATGTACATAATTATTTGTAGCAGCATTATTCACAGTAGCCAAAAACTGATAACAACCTCAATGTCCGTGAACTTATGGATGGATAAGCAAAATGTGGTATATCCACACATTTGATTATTATTCAGCCATAAAAAGAAACGAAGTTCTGATACACAGCACAACGTGGATGAACCTTGAAAACCAGACACAAAGGAACACCTATGATTCTATTTTTATGAAATGTCTATAGAGACAGAAATTAGATTAGTAGTTGTCTAGGGTTGGGGGTGGGAAAAAGGCACAAGATTTCTTTTTCAGGTGATAAAATGTTTTCAAATTAGATTTTAGTGATGGTTGCATAATTGTGTAAATATACTAAACTTAAGATCAACCAAAGGACTTGTATGCATGCATATAAGCATAACCAATGGACGCAGACACCAGGGGGTGAGGGCATGAATGGGTGTGGGGTAGGGGTGCAATGGGGGGATAAGGACACATATGTAATACCTTCATCAATAAAGAAAAAAAAATTTAGATATATACTAAACTTAAGACAGGGATTTTATGGGATATAAATTAATAAAGCAATAGAATGTTTTATTCAATTCTCAGAGCAGAAAATCTCACGAGAGGTTTCTTCCCCCCTACCCAGTACCAAGACTGAAATGCACAAGTCTCCTTACTGTGTCTTCCTGCATGACAGTTATTTTTCCCTTCCCTTAGGAAAGGTTGCCTAAGAACACACATTCTCCGTGGTGTGTTCTCCTTCCTTAGTGGCATATAAGATAACAATGTCAATGGCATTTTTTTAAAATATTAGGTTGGGACTAGGGGAGTGGCATTGTGAAGAATCCCTCTCTAGACCTGAGAAACATCTGCATTACTTAGACAGGGACGTTGGGGGGGATGAGAGAAAAATGAAAGTAAATCTAACTCTGCCTGTAGTTATTATCATTTAATAAAAAAAATTAATGAAAGTAAATCCAACTCTGCCTGTAGTTATTCTTTATCATTTAATAAAAAAAAACATATTAACTGCATGGTTTTCACTGATTTTCACCATAAATAACCTTAAAACAGACCAAACTATTATATCATAAGTAAATGATCTAAGCTGATGAGGGGGGGAAACTGACCTTAAAAGCTTTATCTCATTATAATCTACAATTTATGATTCACAAGAAAAGGTATGAAGAAGGAAAAAGTCCATGAGAAATGCTATACTACAAAACATTCTATGTTTATCGTAAGATTCTTATCATCTGGCTAAAAATGTCACCATACCACCTTTTTCAACTTCCAGAGGTAAGGACAAAATCAGTAGTTCCCATTCAAAACCACATTCATCCGCACTGCATTCACACTACGTCAGGACACGATTATACACATACAATTCTGTATGTTAGAATAAATTTAAAAATTTAATAAGGTGCTAGGAATATGAGAGATCACTGCTGAGAACACATTAAACTGCATCTGTTCAAACAGTCTTTAAACATAAATTTAATTTATCCTCTGACTCTCTAAACTATCATAAAAAGAAAATCTTGATTAAGTAGTACCCAACAGGCCCCTGAGTTAATTAGATTTCTGTGTCATTTTCTACTGTGGTTTTTACATAAGAAACCAATTAATTGAAAACACTACCAAGTCACAGTGATCCCAAGTGGTTAGTCCACTCTCTCCACTCGATGGAGGCCAGGAATCCTCAGTGACCCAACTTCACTTTGTCCGCATGTCCAGGTAACCTGGTGTCCCCTCAAAACCCAAAACTAATGCCAGGTGCTCCTGTCAACCAGAAAGAGCTCTTTGGAATGCCTGAGTATTTTATTTATTTTTCACATGCCTATCACTGCTACCTTATGAACATGCTTTATTCACACTCCCCACTACATTGTCAGAAATGGTAGTGGTGCACAAACACTGAGAGAGAAGGCTACCCAGTCACCAGAGCACCAGAAGCATGTGTCAGCATGTTAAATCAAAAAGAGCCGGGCTGGGTTGAGCCACCTCTGAACCAGGAGGTCATGGTTCGATTCCCGGTCAGGGCACATGCCCATGTTGCAAGCTTGATCCCAACTAGAGGATGGAGGCAGCTGATCAATGATTCTCATCACTGGTGTTTCTACCTCTCTCTCCCTCTCCTTTCCTCTCTGAAATCAATAGAAATAAAAATAAAATATAAATTTTAAAAATAATAATAAATTAAAAGGCAAAAGACAGCACAGCTCATCTTCTGGCAAATGTCTATAGTTCATGACATGGGTCTAATTTATAGGTCGCCTCCTCTGCCCAGCAATTCAGAAAGTTCATAAACAATTTTAATTTTAAAAAAGGATGTATCACCAACTGTTTGTGCAGGGGTTTTTTAATCTCATTTTATCTCCAGTTCTAAATGGTGGAGATGTTTATATGATCTAGCAGTTTGCAAACCTAGCAACTTTCCAAAACAGTTAAAACAACACAGGGGTTACCACAAAGATCAGAAGTAGGAAAATCTATGCCTGCAGTGGTCAATCCATTAAGCAGAAAGGGAGAATAGGAAATAGTTTTCTTTTGTGGAAACAATTTAAGGCCTCTCTCGTCTGTTAGCTCAAATCTTTTCATTAGAAATTCAGGAGAAAATTTTCCCAGGAAGAAATTAATCATCAGGTTGGCAAGAGGTCCGTGTCTTGCTACAGAGAGGTTGAAGCACTGCTATTTGCACTAGAAACCCAAAACCAAAATGTGTGGTTCAATCAGCATAATGAAAAAGAGCTCTACTAAGGTTAGCAGCTAAGGCAGTGGCTCTCAACTTTCCTAATGCCGCGACCCTTTAATACAGTTTCTCATGTTGTGGTGACCCCCAATTTCATTGTTACAAATTGGTCATAATTAAAGCATAGTGATTAATCACAAAAACAATATGTAATTATATATGTGTTTTCCGATGGTCTTAGGCGACCCCTGTGAAAGGGTCGTTCGACCCCCAAAGGGGTTGCAACCCACAGGTTGGGAACCACTGAGCTAAGGGATGACAAAAGGAATGTCGCAGTATCACAAATTTAGGAGACAATGAAAGAAAAATATTCACAAATCCTGAAATTAGGACAAACTAACAGTTCACACACACACACAAAAACAACAGATGAATTCTTTATAATTAACATGTATTTCAAATCCAAGAAAACACACACATTTTTTAAAGAAAAATATTAAGCCCTAGCCAGTTTGGCTCAGTAGATAGAGCGTCAGCCTGCAGACTGAGGGGTCCCAGATTCGATTCCGGTCAAGGGCACATGCCTGGGTTTCGGGCTCGATCCCCAGTAGGGACACACAGTATGCAGCCGATCAATGATTCTCTCTTATCAATGATGTTTCTATCTCTATCTTCCCCTCTCCCTTCCTCTCTGAAATCAATTAAATATATATATAAATACTGAGTAAGAGATTCCTTCTGCAACATTCTTTATTTCAAAAACGGGTTAGTAATGCAGGAAACACACATGCAGAAACATCACACCTGTGTTGGGGAAACAGAGGGAACCACCCAAGTGAGCTTTCCCTGTGAGTGAAGGGTCTCCTATTAACTTCCAAAATGTCACTTTAATACACTTATCATCATTCTGAAATTTTTTAACATACGTGATACAAGTCTCTACCTTTTTAAATGGAATACAGTGGATATAATTTCACTTACACTTTCCCCAATGTCTCAGTGGAGACTGACAGTAGCTGGGGTAGGAGGAGCAATAAAGTACCAATATTTACTGAGCACCTATATGTGCCTTACCCCCATAATCACATTTACATTTCATTTTTATCTTCCCAATACATCTAATAGAGGATGAAGAAACTGAGATTCAAGAGAAACTGGTCGCTGGCCTCCCAGCCACTGTACGGTAGCTGGGACTAGAGCTCAATTCTATCTGTGAAGTCCAAGGACTTGTAGTGGTAGTGGTGCACAAACCACTTATTTAAAAATTTAATAAGGCGCTAGGAATGTGAGAGATCACTGCTCAGAACACAATAAACTGCATCCGTTCTAACAGTCCAGGAAGGTACATCTAGCTGTGTGCACCGAAGCAAAATAAAACCAGGCTGCTGTGCTTTTGGGTTCTATGCCTGCATGTCATGCTTTCTTCCTTCTTTCACTGCCATTGTTTGCCACTGTCCACAGACTGGCTTCTAAAACCACCCCCTCACCCTACCTCTCAGAACTCTGACAAAATTATGCCACAAATAACGCTCATTAGAATCAGGTCAGAACTAATTATAAGTTGTCTCCGGCTGGAGGCCTCTACTACAAGTAAAGGACAAGAGTTTTAGAGCATGGACACTAATATGTCCTTTGCCTACCTGTCTGGCTTTGGGCTCTATTTCAGATATGTGAGGTTCTCTATTGGGGGAAGTGTTGCTACCCAATGTGCTGCTACAACTACAGTGACGGGAGCATGTACCAGGGACACTTGGGCAACACTGAAAAAGACATTTATGAGACATTCTTAAAGGACACAAGGAATAATGCACATGAGAAACCCAGAAGAGCAAGAAAATTCTGAAACCTCTGGATTTGCTAAACTGAGCAGGACAGGAACTGAAAATTCCAAGACAGAAAATGCGGGCAGCAGCAGATAAATACAGCTGGGAGAGAGGCTGAAAGAGGCAAAGGAGGGAAAAGAAAACATTAGGAACCCAGAGAGTGAAGGAGCGTTAACAAACTATTGGTTTCAGGATGAGAAAAAATTATAACATTTTAAAGCTCATGTAGTTTCTGACAAGAATAAAACAGGCCTCCATCACAGGGGTCATTTTTGAATGCTGTTCTGAGAACCGGTCATAATAGTATTGAAACATCTAAAACAGTTCAACGAAGTGTAGTTTTTGTGTAAACACAGACATATAGATCAAAGGAACAAAACAAAAAGCCCAGAAACAGAGCATTATTATTTTAATGAAATTATTTGATAAAGGAGACACCATATATACATTTTCTTTCTTTCACAGACTTAGCAAAAGGTGTTGGAACAGTAGGCTAGAGGATTTAGGGTTTGCATGAGAGAAGGGTCTAAATTAACTTCAGTTAAGTTCAGAAGAGTTTTTTGGGTTTTTTTAGTTCAACTATGTCCTTATTGATTTTCTCCCTTCTGGGTCTGTCCATTTCTGAGAAGTGTATTGAAGTCACACACATCTGTGATAATAGTATCATCAGTTTCTCTGGGCAAGTTCTATCAGTTTGGGCCTCACATAGTTTGATGCTCTGCTGTTAAACGCATGTACATGAAGAATTGTTAAATCTTCTTGGAGAGTTGATCCTTCTGTCACTAGGCAATGCTCTTCTTTATCCCTGATAACTTTCCTTACTTTGAAGTCTGCTCTCTGAAGTTAATATAGCTACTCCTGCTCTCTTTTGACTAGTGTTAGCATGGTCTACGTTTCTCCATCCATTTTCTGTTCATCTATATCAACGGTTCTCAACCTGAGGGTCGCAATCCCTTTGGGGGTCGAACAACCCTTTCACAGGGGTCGCTTAAGACCATCGGAAAACACATATATAATTACATATTGTTTTTGTGATTAATCACTATGCTTTAATTATGTTCAATTTGTAACAATGAAAATACATCCCGCATATCAGATATTTACATTACGATTCATAACAGTAGCAAAATTACAGTTATGAAATAGCAACGAAAATAATTTTATGATTGGGGGTCACCACAACATGAGGAACTAACTGTATTAAAGGGTCGTGGCATTAGGGAGGTTGAGAACCACTGATCTATATGTATATTTAGAGTGAGTTCTTTAGAGACAACATATAGTTGGGTCGTGTTTTTTTTAATCCATTCTGACAAGCTCTGTCTTTTAATTGGCACATTTAGAACAGAGTGGCAACTTCCAAGCTCCTGACATGTGAAACCGGAAACTGGATGTCAGGTTCAGAGTTCTGCTTGTTTGTTTGTTCCTCTAGGATTTGATTTCTTAAAAAACCAATAAATGTTAAAAATAGCTGACAAGGCCTTACAGGCCCAAAGGCCATGTCTCTGCCAGTGCACCGCAGCCAGTAAAAGCTGAGGGAAACACAGAGACAACGTCTGCCCTGGGTCACAGCAAGGATGTCTGACGTGCTCTCAGCCCTTAGGCCGGACTTCTCTCTGGTATGTGTCTCTTCCCGCTGGGAGCAGCAGAGCCTCCACTGGTGAACTCCAATTACCAGCCTGCAGCCTGACCCCTTCCTACCTCCTAGACTGCAGTCTCCTGTTACAGCCCAGCTCAGTCCCAGACACCCAGAGGGCCCAGAAGCCGCAGACTTGAATAATTACAAGATTTCTGGATGGCAGATGACACGCTCACCTTAAAAGTGACTTTGTAAAAATAATCCTATATAATAAAAGCCTAACATGCTAAGTGTCTAGTAGACCGGTCGGCCGTCCAACCAATCAAAGCGTCATATGCTAATGATATGCTAAGGCCGCTCAACTGCTCACTATGACGTGCACTGACCACCAGGGAGCAGGCAGTCAACTGGTCCACCAGTCGCTATGACGTGCACTGACCACCAGTGGGCAGACGCTGGCCGCTCAACCGCTCGCTATGACATGCACTGACCACCAGGGAGCAGACGGTCAACCAGACAACCAGTCGCTATGACATGCACTGACCACCAGGGGGCAGATGCTAAGACCAGTAGGTTAGCTTGCTGCTGAGGTCCAGCTGATCAGGACTGAGCGAGACCAGCTGGACATGCCCTGGAGCCCTCCCGCAGTCTCTCCCTTGCTGGCCAACCTCCCACATCCCTCCCGGGCCCCAACCGTGCACCAGTGGGGTCCCTCAGCCTGGCCTGCGGCCTCTCGCAATCCAGGACCCCTCAGGGGATATCGGAGAGCTGGTTTTGGCCCAATCTCGCAGGCCAGGCTGAGAGACCCCATATCTGTTTAGTGTCACATAAACAGATAATCTTCCAAAGAGTACAGCATGAAAAGAGAAGGGGAAAGAGGTAACTTTATAGGGGAGGAATCTAACAAACACCATCTCCACCCAGGTAATCAGAGGTGCTATCCTAGTCAGCCAAGCTGACAACACAGAGCCTTGATATGATGTGATGAGGATGGCCGGTGTCTTCCTCCCCAAAACACATGATCTCAGTGTAATCATGAGAAGAAAAAAGATACATCCCAACTGAGGGGCATTTTGCAAAAAAATGACCAGTATTGCTCAAAACTGTCAAAGCCATAGAAAGCAAGGAAGCCTGAGAAACGGTCATAACCAAGAGAGGCCCAAGGAGACAGGATGACAAGGTCTAATGGGGATCCTGAAGGAGATGCTAGACAAGAAAAGACAGTAGGTAAAAACTGAAGAAATTCGAATACAGTGCAGACTTCAGTTAATAATAATGCATCCACATAGGATTATTAACTGTGACAAATACACTGTGCTCATGTAAAGTTAATAAGAAGGAAAACCAGTGAGGGGTATACAGAAACTCTCTTTACTGTCTTCACCGTAATTCTGAAAGTCTGAAACTGTTCCAAAACAAAAATAGTAATCACGATTAAGGTTTTTTAATCACGTAAACAGTCAACAACATAAAAATTAAAACTTTTGGACAATATATAAATTTGTAACTCTAACACATAGAAAAACAGCAATGAAGGGGAAATATTTGTAGCAAATATGACAAAAAATTAATGTGTATATATGTTTTAAAGTTCATCTATATATGTAAAAGCCTAAGCAACCGAACAACCTGTCGACTGTGGCTATGATGCGCACTGATCACCAGGGGGCAGTTGCTCAACGCAGGAGCTGCCTCCTGGTGGTCAGTGTGCTCCCACAGCCACCACAGTTGGCCAACCTCCCACAGTCCCTCTCCCTGGCTGTCAGACCCAATTGGGACTGGACGAGACAGCCCTAATTGGCCCCGATCACCAGCCAGGCCGAGGAACCCCACCTGTGCACGAATTCCTGCACCAGGCCTCTAGTAAGTATATAAGAAACATTGAAAAAAATAGTTAACAAGGAAAAGAAAACTAGCATTCATACAAAAGGAAATGCGAAGTTATAAACAATGACAAACAAAATTTTTAATTTTTAAAATCTAAAATAATTAGTATCATTTAAGGTGATATACATTTTAAAACACTTCACTTACCCAGTATTGGTAGCCATGTAAACGGAAAAAAACTCTTTTGAAAGTGCTATGGACTGAATTGTGCCCCCCTACCCAATTCACATGTTGAAGCCCTAACCCCAATGTCATGGTATTGGGAGATGAGGCCTTCGGGAGATAATCAGGTTTAGATGGGGATCCTGAGAATGAGCCCTTTAGATGGGATTAGTGCCTTCCTCAGAAAAGATGTCAGAGAGGTAGTGTGTTTTCTCATCCTCTCTCTCGCTTTCTCTCTCGCTTTCTCTCTCT
>NW_006291549.1:94336-102225 GCF_000327345.1 Myotis davidii
TCCCCTTATTCTCAAAGGCAGCCAGATGCAAGCCAGAAACAGTGCTCTGACCAGACCCTGACCATGACAGCACCCTGCTCTCAGACTTCCAGCCTCCAGGTCTTCAAGAAAATAAATGCCTGCTGTTTAAACCACACAGTCTGTGATATTTTTTATGGTAGCCCAAGGTAACATGCAGAAAGGCAATTTGAGATATCATACATAGGACAATGCACATATGCATCCCTTTTAACCCAATGATCCTACGTCTGTGAAGTTAATCTTTGGTGATAATTCAAGAATATGACAAAGCTATACACATGGAAATACTCATTACTTAGTTTTACATTTTTAAACCTTAATCTGTAGGAAAACGTACTTTTCTCTTAGTTTCATTAATGTTATAAGAAATAATACTCAAAAATATATTTGAAAGTAACTTCAGATAGATCCTTTCTTAAGCATAGCCATATCCTAACTCTTGAATTACAGAAAAATGACTTCCTTCCGACACTGGTCATTAATCCCAAAAGACAAAAAGGAAATTTACATTTTATATAAGAGAGCCATCAATGTATAGCTTACTATACATTGTTTATTATGTTACTACTTACGCAGAGATGGTGTCCAAGGCATCTTCAAAAATGTCCTGAGGGGGAACAGAAAATACAATGAGTTTCTGAAGTATCAAGAACTCTAACAGTAAACAAGAAGGCGAGTATGTGGGTGTGTGCAGAGGCGGGGCAGTCTGGGTGGGATGCAGTGGGATCATTCAACTCTCACTAACGAAATGTCTGTCAGAGAAAGCAAGCATATGAATTTACGTGAGGTTTAATTTTTTTAAAATAATTAAGGCTGGTAGAATACTTGACTAGCAATCAAACTGGGGTAATTTGAATGAGTGTGACTTCTTTAGTGGAGTCATCTTTTATTCCTCAGTCTCATTCATCCCAGTGAGAGAATAAAATAAATAACAGGATTTACCCAATCTAGTCTTCCCTTTCTCCATGGCTAGCCAAGTACACCCCTTTTTCACATCTAGTTTCAATACCCTCTGAACTGGCCTTCCTGCTACCAGCCTTTCTCCCAGGTCAGTATGTAAATCTGTGCCACATAGGACAGCCCTTAAGGCAGTGGTTCTCAACCTTCCTAATGCTGCGACCCTTTAATACAGTTCCTCAGGTTGTGGTGACCCCCCAGTTTCATTGTTACAAATTGAACATAATTAAAGCATAGTGATTAATCACAAAAACAATGTGTAATTATATATGTGTTTTCCAATGATCTAGGCGACTCCTGTGAAAGGGTCATTCGACTCTCAAAGAGGTGGCGACCCACAGGTTGAGAACCGCTGCCTTAAGGAATATGCCAATGGCCTGTTCAAAAGCTGCAACTGGAGAAAACCCATATCCACACACACACACACACACACACACACACACATGCGCGCGCGCACGCGCACACACACACATTTATATCCACTCACAAATCCACACATGCACCCCACACTAGTCCACACTGAGACTCACACACTCACAATCTCATAAATAAACTCATAATCAAACATACACTCACTCACAAATTCAAACATACAAAAAGTACCCTCAAAGCTGCAAAATCAAATCCAGGACCCACCACAACCTGGTCGAATCGTCAAAGCCTCTTTCTCTCACATCCCTTCCACCTTCACCCAAACTCAAGGACTGCACTGGTCCCCCAACTCCCACACTTGACACCCTTCATTTAATTCTTCACACAACAGCCACAGTTATTCTTTTTCTTTTCTTTCTCTTCTTTTAATAAACTCAGACCGTTCCACTGGCCTATACCTCTCTAAGAACTTTCCACTGCACTGAGAATAAACCCAAACTCCTCCCCATGATCTAGGAACCACTAAATGGCCCTGCCCGCCCACCTCTCCCCTTCCCCTCTCCCTCCCCCAACCCGCTGCCCCCTTCCTCACTCCACATAAGGCACAGGTATGAGTTTCTGTTCCTTTAACAAGACAAACTCATCCCACACCTCTCCGAATTGTTCGCTCTTTTATAGAATGCTCTTCACTCAACTCCTCCCGTGACTGACTGTTCTCATCCTTCTGTTTTCACCTCAGAAAGCCACCTCTTCAAGGAGACCGGCCCTGATAACCCTAATAAAAATGACTAAAAATAGCAGTTTACTTATAGTTTTGCATCATCTGATTTATTTCATTCATAATCTTATCATAATCTCTAAAACCTTGTTTGATTATGAGGCGACAATCTGTCTCCATCAGGGCAGGTTCCTATTGATCACATGTACAGAAAACTCGCCAGGGCTTGGCACAGAGCTGTTGCTCAGTAAACACATGCTGCCGAATGAATGAATGAATGAATGAATGGAGCGCGGACTGTCAAGGCCCTGATCATATCACCTTATTGAGAACTATGACATACAAATGAGGAGACAGGGTTACAGAATGTTCCCTTGTGTGGCCATTAACATTGAACAATGTTTAAACTACACTGCACTGTGTCTTGAGGCAGGACAGGAAAAGACGGTATAAATACGAAAAGAAGAAGAAACAGCAATATAAGTGGTGGCAGAACTGAGTTCAGAATTGGGAATCCCTCACCTATTAACCTACATTAATACCGTGTCTTGCAAGGGAGGGAGGCAGAGTCGAGGGCAATTCCATCTTATCCTCCCTCCTCCGAAGCCACATCAGATGCTCATCGAGCCCCTGGCAGAAAAATGAGCCAGTTCTGAAGTACGATGTCCTAAGCCAGAAGTAAAAAGATGCTCCTCTGGCCTCTATAAAAGTTTCTAACTAGAAAAGGACTCCTTTCTCCAAGTCAACAGTCTGAAGAGGCTCTTGATATCACAGCTTCTGCCATTTTGAATCGCAGGTCAGTATCCTACAGGCCAGCCCATGCCAGCACACACCAGTGAGGGGCTGTGGAGGAGGGGGTGAGAATCCGCTCTACAGAAACCCCATCCGGCATGAGGACCAGCTGCCTATACCAGACACCAGCTCACATCCCTCCGGCATCACTGTTAACCCCCCTGGGCTGACCTTCACGAGAAAGAAGAGAGGTGGCGAGCAGACTCCTGGAAGGCTTCTGTGTGTCCGTCCCCCCTCCTGGCAAAGCTCAACCCAGAGCAGGCGCCGAGCAGACACGGAAATACCCAGGCTGATATTTACACTTCAACAAGAAATACCCCATTACCAACCTCAGGAAAAGAAAACCGAATATAAAGAAAGAAATCGTCTTTAATTAAGTAACCTCTCTCCATTTTTTCATATGCAGAGGGTTCTCTAAATAAAGCATACTACCCAATGTGGTACCATGACTGTGGCTGGCAATACTGCAGTGTGTATTTGAAAGCTTCTGAGAGTAAATCCTAAAAGTTCTCACCACACAAAGAAAAAAAACACTGTAAATATGTGAGGTGATGGATGTGTTAACCCTACCATGCTAATCATTGTGCAATAATACCTATCTCAAATCACGATGTTGTACACCTGTTATATGTTAATTATCTCAATAAAGCTGGGATTTTTTTTTAATTAAAAAAATGTTAAGATCGCCCCGGCTGGAGTCGTGGCTCAGCTGGTAGGAGCATCATCCTGCACACCGAAGAGTTGAAGGTTAGATTCCCAGTCAGGGCACATACCAAGGTTGCGGGTTCCATCCCCATGCTAGAGGCAGCTGATCAATGTTTCTCTCTCAAGTGGATGCTTCTCACTCTCTCTTTTTCTATCACTCTCTCTAAAAAAAAAAGTCAATGAAAATGACCTCGGGGGTGAGGATTTTTTTTAAAAAGTTAAAATCTTTTTTTTTACCATTTAGATGAAAATAGGATACCTCCATTAACAATGCAGAAAATCCATGGAATTCTAGGATATTATTCTAATAAACTGGAGATGAGGAAGGAAAAATGGGAGGGAAGGAGAAAACTAGACACAAAAGGTAAAAAAAAATTTTCATTTTATGAAGAAGGAAGAGCAGAACTAGAAGATTTACTGATTGCCAATCATGTGCCAGGGACTTTACAAAAGCTATCTCATTTGCTCCTCCCAATTTATAGCAAGTAAATCCAGTCACAGGTAACTACCTGCCCAATATTGCACAACTGGTAAGCGAAGGAATTAGAATCCAACCTCAGACTTCCTTAACTCCAACGTCGTTTTTAAATGTGAATAGAACTATCCAAATCTTGGAGCTGCGGCAGTGGAGCAGGAGTGGACAGGGTGTGGGAGAGGAGTGGGCAGCACACCCTCCGGGCCACACCGTAGCACTGTGGGAACCAGCTCGCGGAGTGTTTCCTTCTCTAGGAGGACGGACTTGTGTTTGACTTTGCTATTTACTGTTTGACTAGACCCCAGGCACAGTGAGGTTACATGCTAACGTGCAGATTTCTGAATGGTATAAAAACCTCAAAGGTTGTGGTTATATTGCCCTATCGGACACTGCCCAGGGTTGTGTATAGCCTAGCACTCTTAATCTAACATTCTTTTTTTTTTCAAACCTATAAATTCCCAGTTCCTCAAATACCCTTTGCATCAGTTTGCCGTCTTGCTCGTTTCTGCCACAATAGGAGAAATAAAATGTTGACGTGTGCATTTTATATCTTTATGAGAATCATATTTCTAAGTTTTATAAATTATACTTTGTCAACAGACTCTCCCTGGTTACATGCAAATACAGTTTCCCAGGTTCTTAAGGAAAGTTATGCGAGTCCACCTTGGGGATGAAATACCAGAAATCAAAGAGACTGTCTGCTCAGACCTCCCGTACCATATACCCAGGGACCAATGGCTTCCTTTTCCTCAAATTCTATCCCTTCCTGCTGCTGCCTCAGGGGCATCCTGTCCTCTGTGGGGTCCCCTCAGGACCCCCAGGTTTGGCACTGGATCTGCAGTGGACTGCTGGTCTGTCTACAGCCTCTCCCCAACACTAAGTACACCCTACGTATAGTCATCACACAGCATAACTAGGGTTTTCTGCCTCTGGTCTCTTTGCTTCTCCAGACTCACCATCAGCTTCCAGTACTTCTCAGTGTTGGTTTCATTTCCCCAGTGATTACCATAAACTGGTTTCCCTTAAACCTCCCAGTACCGGGCATTTCCCCAGTGATTACCATAAACTGGTTTTCCTTAAACCTCCCAGTACCGGGCAGGCACACCATGTGGACTCCAGTTGAAACATATACAGTCAGAGAAGCATCCAGCGTCTTCCCGTTCAAGGAGAATAAGACAGGCAAGCTCATGTCGCTGACCAATAGGATTTGCTCATGGGAACGCTTCGGTGTTCACTTCTTCCCTTGAAGGCAGCTGTCTTGGCCTCGCCCCTTCCCAACAAATGCTGAACTGACCACATCTGGCTCCTGATCACACATTGCCCCAAAATGGTACCTGATTTTTTCCAGAGTTTGTCTTGACTTCCTGGCTAGAGTCAAGGGATATCACACTCCTTTTGAATCCATTTTATAATCCAGCACAACACTTTACACTTCACAGATTCTTAGCAAATAACTGTCAGCCGACTGGCTGGCTGAGTAGCCTTGTCCTGGGGCGGAGGCTCCTCGCCTTGAGCAGTTTCCTTTTGCAGTTTAGCCAATGGCTTCACCCTGTGAGGTGAAAGCGTCCCTGGAGGACCTTCGGGTGCAAGGCTGGCCTTCCAGGGCCTGCTTCCTACTGAGGGGAGCCCTGGTCATGGAGATGGACGGAGAAGAGAGGACCGGGGATGAGGGCGCTATATCAACTATTAAAGCTTTCCTGAGCAATTTCCATGTTGATTGGTTAACTGAGTCTAAAAATGCATGAAGGTGTGTTTAAATAACAGCAGATTCTTAGTAAATGTTTAATAAACTAAGAATCTTAAATCATGATGATACTAATGATAAAAATGTTTACATTATTTTTATCCTGAAGGGGAAGAGGCAAAGAATAAAGATGACATCACAGGACGTAAAGTCCAGCAGAGGAAATAAAGTCAATGATATTGTAGTAACTATGTATGGAGACGGGGCGATAGTAGAAATTCAGGGAGAACACTTTGTAAAGTATATGATTATCTAAACCAGGGGTCCTCAAACTACAGCCCGTGGGCCACATGCAAATACAAATATTGTATTTGTCCCCGTTCTTTTTACTTCAAAATAAGATATGTGCACTGTGCATAGGAATTTGTTCATAGTTTTTTTTTTAAACTACAGTCCGGCCCTCCAATGGTCTGAGGGACAGTGAACTGGCCCCCTGTTTAAAGAGTTTGAGGATTCCTGGTCTAAACCCTATGATTTACAACTGGAACTAATCGAAAATAATATTGAATCTAAACTGTAATAAAAAATTTTTAAATAAACAAGACACTAGAAATGAATAAAGATGACAAATATGCTAGTAACAGTAATAATTTGAGTGTCTGTATTAATTTCCAAAGAGACCAAATAGATTTACAAACTCTTCAGGAATCCCCATGTGAATTTTAATGCACTTTGTGGCATGAAAAGGAATATATGGTAAATATTACTTGAAAAGGAAAGAGGAAGTAGGAAGAAACATAATAAATGTTCCTTCAAAGGGTCCCACAAATCCAAAAAATTGACTCACTTCTCTAGAGCCTCTTCCTGTCTCCCCTTACCTCTTCCTCTTCCTCCTCCTCTTCTCCCTCTCTCTCATGGATGACTTGATGAGGTCTGTGAGCTGACGTTACCAAGTTCACATGTAACTGTTCCTTAGAGAGGGACTGCACAGTGTGATAGGACTCTGTAGACACTTTCCTCCTCAGGGAGAACCAGCCCCACATGGTCCCAGACCCTCCTCGCTGGAGCTTTCACCCAAGATTCCCTTCTATTGACCAATGATGCTATGTGTTTGGTTCCGTGGTCTCAAAGAACCCTAGAGCTGCTGAGAACTCTGACAAGTCACAGGTTCTACCGACACCTGGCTCCGGGGCATATCTGGACCGCTCCCAGGAACAGGAGGCATGAAAAGAGTGCCCAGCCTCGCCCGGGACTCGGGCAGGGATTAAGAGCCATGAGTACTGAGGTCCCAAGACTGCACACAGTCCTCTGCATGGCCTTCATGCCTGGTGAATCCAAATATTCAAAGTGGGAAACCGGGCTGACATCAACTGTTACACTTCAGTAATACCATATTGACACACCAGGAAGGTTCCTCAAATATTGGCTGTAAACCTTTTCATACATAAAGGAGAGGGCACACTGCTAGTTAAAGGAATCATATGAAAAACCCATACACTTAAGGGGCATCATTCCCCACTCTAACATCGATAAAGTATTGATTTTTCTAAATCAGGATGAATTTAAAATACATCTTTATTCTATGTCCATGAAGTGACTTTTAGAAGTTTGGGAAAAGACTTCTTTTAAAAAAAGATATATTTGCCCTGAGCTGATCTGTCAGCAATGATTTTTCATTCTGCTCATCTCTGCCACCCATTTCTCTGCCACCTTACCTATTTGTAAAAAGCAGCCATGGCCTTCATTTAAACTCCCAACTGCCTCCTGGGGGCTCCACAGTTGCATTTTCTATGTGAGGCTACTTGCTTTTTTAACTTTAGCCTGTGTGATGAGCGCCAATGCCCTGAGTCTCCCTGGTGGACAAATGTAAGACTCAGCCTCAGCATCCTCGTGACTGGGTCTGCAGAGTGCAAACACCACTCACTCCTCCCCTCAGAGGAGTACCAGCAACGCACGTTCCCTGTGAAACCTTTACTGACCCACAGAGCTCTTACTCAAAGGGAAGAAAAGCAACTGGGGTCCATGCAGTAGAGACTATTCACACTCCAAGTCCCCACATGGCCCTTGCAGGGAACAAAATGTGACTTTCCCAGGGTTTAAAGCGATCAGGCGCCGAAACCGGTTTGGCTCAGTGGATTGAGCGTCGGCCTGTGGACTCAAGGGTC
>NW_006291549.1:108691-115171 GCF_000327345.1 Myotis davidii
GGTGCTTACAGGAGGCAGCTGATCGATCTCTCTCATCGATGTTTCTGACTTTCTATCCCTCTCCCTTCTTCTCTGTAAAAAATCAATAAAATATATTATAAAAAAAAAAAGTAATCAGACTATGGGCATAAATTCTCCACTATCGCAGACAGGAAAAAAGAACAGGACACAGAGTTCATCTTCTGAACCTGCCCAGATTTGTAAAATCTGATTTTTTTTTATACACTTAGTAAAAAACTGGAGGTTTTCAGAGATTATTCAAATGTAGAGCTTTTTCATTTTTAATACTACACACCATAAAATCAGCTGCCAGAAGAAAAAAAATTATGCCTTAGAAAATTTTATTTTAAACAAGCATCACTTGAGATTGAAAATAATTTGACATATTCTCCAAGTATAATGTTAATATAGTTCTCCAGTTGCTCTTATCGGGGGGAGTGCTCTACTATTACCCCATAAATTATGTCTTTTTTCTCAAAGCTTCATATTTCCTATCATATCTGATAACTGAAAATTAGGCATACAAAAGAACAGTCATTTCACTAGAGAGGATTACTTTGAGCACATAAATGGAGCACATGTTTCCTCAGCAACTATTACATGTTGGTGAGTTAGGTTTTATTCAATGATTCACTCAAACATTGCAGCAGTAACGTAGTACATTTCCAACATAGGACAGGGGGAAACATATATTTCGGCCTGAAAGTTTTATTTAGACCTGGGCAGGTCTTACCCTGTCCACCCTCCACTTCCTGATGTGGAGAATGGGGATTTCAACAGCCTCCCTGATTTTTGTAAGAATGCTAATAAGATCATACATAGCAGGCCTGACTCAAAACAGGCCCAATAAATCCCATTCCAGAGGGTCCTTCATTCTCAGATATGGGGTGAATCCGTGGACTCAGGGAGCCAGATCCCCCACGGTACTTCCTCAACAACTCTTCTTCACACCAAAGATTCTACCCCTCCTTTTGCAAGAGAGAAAAGAGGCCACTATTTATAAAAGAGGGACTATTTATAGCAAATAGGTGCTCGCCTCAGTTAATGGCCTTTACTTCTCCCATCTCAAAATGCCTTCCCCTCTTCTTCTTTAATGCCCAGACCCTTCTTACTCAGTGGGTTACCCCGCATGACAAGCATAAGTTATGGGCACAGAGCCCAGGTCCTCAGCTCAATGGGGAGCAGAGTGACCTCGGCCAACACAATGTGAGCTTGGCCAACACACCCAATGAATGGCTAGGGGCTCCAGCCTCCTTCTGGGTGAAGCAGACAGGTTGGCATAGATGCCATCCCTTCCTCAAAATCCTAAATTTAACAGAAATCCCCCCCCAATGAGGAAGCTGTTTGTCCGTCAGCCTCAGAAAAGCCTGGCGTTGAGAGGGACTGCATCTCAATGGAGTGCTGAACCTTTCAGATTTTGAGCCATATCAGTGGTACCAACTTGATCCTAGATAGCTAGTGTATTCACAAAATGAGTCTTTGGCATCTGCAACAGCTTTTAGCCAAGCACAGAGGAACCAGGAGAATGAAAAAGGAACCACCAGATGTCACTCTCACAAAAAACAATAACGAAATTAGACAGCTTGGTTTTTGTTTTCACTGACACATAGATCCATGGGTTGAGAAAAATGAAATAGATAACTATGAAGGAGGAAAAACTTTCCCTTCCTACATTTTGTTATAAATATGGAGTTGAGTCTGGTTTAAGGCAAGGGGTAAGTCCTGAGGTCAATACTTAAAAGGAAAATATATAATCAAACTTAACAATGAACAAATACTTTAAATTGTCATCATAACTGTCATTGTGAATGGTTTTGAATATAACCTCATAGAGGAATGGCTTTCACATCTGTTTCTCACTCTATTCTCAAAATATCCAATTGGGTTAGGGAAGAAAATTCCATGTTTTATCTATTTGTGCAAAGGTAGGCAAACATAAAATGTGTACAGTGAAATATGGTGTGTAATAAAGAGTACATATATAAACAAGATTTTTACAATTGTATATTATTGAATTTATTTAACATAAATAAGCAAATTATCTTACTCCCCTGTACATATGCCTCTGCTACCAGTTTTATGGCTGTGAAATGAACCTTGGCAATCACTTAATATGTCAAGCACTTCTGTCCTCTAGGGCCACCCTACCCAATGTGTACTTCACAGGGGAATATTGAGGGCATGCCATTTCTTCAGGAGAATAATTTCACACAAAACAAACAGCAAAACAGAACCAAGAGACTTTTTTAAAACTGTGTAATTTTGAAATCATCACTAGTAAAGATGTTTTAAAATTAAAATGAACAGAGTTAATAGCTTCTTCCTCTGAATAAATACCATAATTCCATTTATGAATACCCAGGCACTATGTTGGACACTTAGATGCTTATTTCTAATTCACAAAAAATCAGGAAAAAAGTGAGCATTTCACCTTTACTATTACTACTATCACTGTGTCCTGACAATAATAATAACAGGTAACACAATTGAGTGCCAAAAACTGCTCTAAATCCTTACATTCATTAACTCATTTAATTTTCATTATGACCCTAGGAGATAAGACTACTGTTGTGTCCAAATAAAGAAACTAAAACTCATAAACATTTAATTAACTTACCCACCATCCCATAGAATGATGAACCTCAGTTTTTCCATCTGTACAATTGGAATAATATCAGTTAGTTTACATCATTGCTGTGAGGTTTAAATGATAATGTATTCAATGCCTTGGCACAGTGTTGACACAACTAATAAGTGATTTCTTTTGTTATCATTAAAGTGGTTCTATAGATAAAAGACTCCAGTGCAGCCTAAGGATGAGCAAAAAGAAACTTCTTGCATCATCTTGCTCAAGACTAGCAAGAAGTCTAGCAAAAAGCTCAAACTTTCCAGCTACCACAGAAAACTGGCAATGAGCATTCCCTTACTCATAGCTCTGCTCCAAAGTAAATGTCTTTAAAAGAGAATATAGCCCTGGCTGGTTTGGCTCAATGGATAGAGCATCGGCCTATGGACTGAAGGGTCCCAGGTTCAATTCCGGTCAAGGGCACATGCCCAGGTTGCGGGCTTGACTCCCAGCAGCGCGTGCAGGAGGCAGTCGATCAATGATTCTCTTATCATCATTAGTGTTTCTATCTCGCTTTCCCTCTCTTTTCCTCTCTGAAATCAATAAAATATATTTTTTTAAAAAGAGAGAGAATACAGAATCTTGTCTCTTCATATGAGTGCTTGGAAGAGGCGGTTCCCGAAAACTAAGGCTACATACAAAGGTGACACAAACTGAGGAAGCCCATCATGCAGGAGAGAGGGGGCCTCAGGATGGGAGTGCACATGCTGAGAATCAGCCAGCCGGGGTTCAGATCCCAGCTTCATGGTGACTCGCTAGCTTTTGGGGCTATTTTCCTTTTCTGCGCCTCAGTTTCCCATCTCATAGGGATGTCCACAGAGTAAATGACACATGTGGAAAGCACATAGAACAAAGCACTGAGGATAAAACGTTTGTAAAGATCCCTATTAGTGCTGGGACTTAACTCTCCTGAAGGCACAGTGAGCACTTCAGGCCACAGCCTGGAGACGGTGGGGTGGTAGACAGGGTGCAACACTTGGCACCAAAGAGTCTGCCTCCCCTGGCAGATGCAGCCTGGTGTCCCCAAACAGATTAGTCGACCACCACACAGGCCGCAAACCACAACCCGGGGTCAAATCCAGCCCGCTGCCTGTCTGTAAAAGAAGTCTCACTGGAACACTGTCACACTCCACACTTAAACACTATAGCTGTTTTCCTGATACAACTGCAGAGTTGAGTAGTTGCAACTGGCCTTCTACAGAAAAAGTTTGCCTACCTTTGCACAAATAGATAAAACATGGAATTTTCTTCCCTAACCCAATTGGATATTTTGAGAACAGAGTGAGAAACAGATGTGAATAATTTCTAAAATAGGAATTATTTTTTAAAAAACAACAAAAGAAATGGCCTTCAATCTTTAAAATGAAGGGTGAAATAATGCTAAGAACATGAGTGTAGAGTCCCACCATGAGCTCCATTATTCATGTGTGGCCTTGGGCAAGTCACTTAGCTGCTCTAGGATTCATATTTACTAGTATTACTGTAAAATAAGGACAACAATAAAACCACACATGTGGGGTTCAAAGAATTACATGAGATGTATAGAGGGTTTGCCCTGGTGTCTGGTCCATATTAAGTACTCGATAATGTCAGCACTCACTAAACCAGTGATGGCGAACCTATGACACACGTGTTAGAGGTGACAGGCGAACTCATTTTTTTGGTTGATTTTTCTTTGTTAAATGGCATTTAAATATATAAAATAAATATCAAAATCTTTGTTTTACTATGGTTGCAAATATCAAATAATTTCTATATGTGACACAGCACCAGAGTTAAGTTAGGGTTTTTCAAAATGCTGACACGCCGAGGTCAAAAGGTTCGCCATCACTGCACTAAACTATTACTTCCATTGTTATTACTTCTGGGAAAAGCTGCATGTCCAAACACTGGACCGCTCAGACAGTACTTTCCCTCTCCAAGCATCTCCCCTCATGAGAATTACCGGTGCTAGCAAAGCAGAGATGCTGAGAACTGTAATCCGTTCTTTGGCAGCAGTCTAAGAGAGAAAAAGCTAAGATTTTGATAAATCCACTTCTGTCAATGTTAATTTTCCTCCACTCCCATCACATTCCCTTCCAACAGTAAGAAATTTTGGGCAAGAATCTAAACGTTTATCTAGATATTAGTATTATGTAGAGGAATAAACCTTATACTATTAAGACACAGTAACTGAATCAATCCCATCACAAGTGAAATGCTGACATTTGGTTTTAACCAAGAAGCAAATTAAATATGGAAACCAGCAGAAAAAAAGAGGTTGCCAGAGGGATTAGTATAATAAATCACATAATTGGTATCTCAAACCTAATAGACATTCTACATTTAAAAATCAAAAAAATGAATTAAAAATTCAAGACAGCTAAAGACAAATACAAAACTTCTGGTAGAAAAAATGCATTAAAAAGAATCAATTTGGATGTGATGTTACGCTAATAATGGCTAACATTTCTATAGCACTCTTATGTGCCAAGTACTGTTCTACACGCTTTTACATATATGACTTCATTTGCTCTTCATACCAATCCTCTGAAATGGTTTAGTATGATCCCCAGTTTACAAATAGTGAAACTGGGACGCAGAGAGGTTAAGTAACTTGCCCCAAATCACAAAGCATTTAAGTGCAGAACCAAAAAAGCAACAGATAAAGGTTGTAAAAACAATACACTAGAGAAGAAATCCAGCAGCCAGTTAACTTGGAAATGTGCACTTAAAAAGTGGTGTTATTTTTTTTTAAGTGGTATTATTTTGTCCATGGGAATCGGGAAAATTAGCAAGACTGATAATATCCATAGTTTGCATTGCAGAGATGCTGGAACGCGAACTTATACTGTTGCCTCAGACTATTTAGAAGTCAGTCTGGCAATATCTATAAAAGAATGTATGTGCATATACATTTACACAGCGACACTACTGCTAATATTCTGTACTATAAAATATTTACACACATGCACCAGGATCTGTGGTAGGCAGGGAGACAGGCGTGAGCAGAGCAAGGACGATGGCTCAGGTACAGAAAGGCAGTCACCAGGGCGGAAAGCCCTCGGTGCCGGGGAAAGACCAGCTGTAGGATGGAACCTCGTCCCCAGAGTGACCTTTCCGCCCTGGACATAACATCTAGGCCTCAGTTGTATTTCAGCTCCAGGCCCAGAAAAACAGCAAAACCAGATAAGCAACCCCATGGCTGACCTCAGGACCAGCTGCATTGGATCATGACCCCTTGCCCAGGTGCTGACCAATCGATCAGTGGCGACCCTGACCCTGAAAGGACACACCTGGAAAGCACAGTAAGGAAGGTGACATTTCAACTAAATTCATTTTATAACCCAAATCCTTCCCCACCTGGGATAAGTGACGAGCACTTTCTGTCTCTAGTAGTAAAACTTTTTTTAAAAATCTTTTTACTTAGAAATAATGTCAAACTTACAGAGAAGTTACCAGAGTAAGAACAGTTCAAAGAACACTAGGTGTTCTTCATCCAGATTCATCTACTGTTAACATTGTGGCCCATCCTATATAATAAAAGCCTAGTATGCAAATTGACCGAACAGCAGAACTACCTATGGAACGACTGGTGCACTATGATGCACACTGACCACCAGGGGGCAGATGCTCAACATAGGAGCTGCCCCCGGCCCACAGGCGCGATCCCACAGGGGGAGCACTGGTCAGCCAGAAGCTGCCTCCCTACTGGCAAGTGCAGCGGCAGTGGCGGGAGCTTCTCCTGCCTGTGTGGCAGCGCTAAGGATGTCCTCTGCAGGGAGTGGGCCTAAGCCATCAGTCGGACATCCCCCAAGTACTCCAGAACTGCGAGAGGGTGCAGGCTGGGCTGAGGGACACCACCCCCCCAAGTG
>NW_006291549.1:115433-131920 GCF_000327345.1 Myotis davidii
CTTTCACAGCCTTTCTTTGTCTTTTATGACACTGACATTTTTTGAGAGGACAACCCTCTTCTCCTTTCCTTAAAAATAGAACCTTCCTTATTTAAAGTTTTTGTTGTTTCCTCGTGACTAGATTCAGGTTAGACTACTCTGGAAGGGACACAGTGTCCTTGTCAGGTCATTTATACCTGGAGGCAGAGACGTTCACTGCCCCCACTGGTGATGTGAATTTTGATTACCTGGTCAACGTGTTGTCCAGTTTCTCCCTTTCATAGTTACTATTTTTGTCTTGCAAGGAGTCTGTAGTGAGATAGTGTAAGACTAGGTATGTGTCATACCCCTCACCCAAATTTGCCCCTAGAATCAGCACTCTGATGATGGCTGCCTGCCTCACTCTTTACTACGACAGCTGAAAACTGATTTTCAACTCCAACACTCCGTCCACCTTTACCACTCGGCCTGTGGCGTTCTCTTGAAAGTAAAAGCCCTCCAGATTCCTCCATGTATCTATCTAGTTATCATCAATATAGATTTCAAGGATTTCTACTTTTCTAAATGGTCTGTAATACACTACTGTCTTTAATTATTTTCGTGTTCAAATTGTCACAAAGTTGGCCTGGGCAACTTTTAAATGTCTCACCACTTACCCCTCTGAGCAAATTCTAATAATAGAACTTGCTTATTATGAGGATTCTGTTTGCCAAGGAATCTTACCAGGTTAAGGCATATCTAAACTTGAGCAGTAAGATTCAATTATTTTTCTGAGTCCCCTAATGAAAACTGAGATATGTAGCCACTGATTTACATATTTGATCCACCATTGTGCATTACAAAATGGACTTCATTCAAATGAGGCTACAGCGAAAAGAAGAACTGCCAACATTAAGAAGCAGAGAAACAGCTAGGGACAACAAAACAAGCCAACTGTACTAGAGTTTTGCTCAGTCACAACAGAACTGTGAGGAACTTGAGCATAATTCACAAAGACCGGGAGCTCCTGTGAGCCTAACAGATTTGTGGCTGCAGCGGAAGTGAGTTGACTCTGAGTGAGAATTAGGTTACACCCTTTCAGACGTACTTGCGCAAGATCCAAGAGGCTGAGGTCATTTCCCTGCCCCTTTCTGACGTTCCTTGCTGTGATTCAAATGCTGAGGAAACCATTTGTTTCAACAGCAGTACCCCAGCACCCACTCCCCAGCTTCCTGCCTACAAAAGACAGCAGCCACACAAGCTTCTCCATTCTGGCCTCCAGATCCCTGAATCACAGTTCTGCAAAGTGCTCTGAGCTCATCAGCCACAGAACAGAGCACCTCCCCTAGCGCAGTGGTCGGCAAACTCATTAGTCAACAGAGCCAAATATCAACAGTACAATGATTGAGATTTCTTTTGAGAGCCAAATGTTTTAAACTTACACTATATAGGTAGGTACACTGTTATTAACTTAATTAGGGTACTCCTAAGGCTTAGGAAGAGCCACAATCAAGGGGCCAAAGAGCCGAAGTTTGCAGACCACGGCTGTAGGGGGTCAGTTCTGGGTGGGACTGCAGGTCATTCCTGGAGGCCCAGCCTAGAACCCCTCCTTCAGCTCTCCATGCATTTTGTAAACACCCATTTCCCTTCATAAACTCTTCTGATTTAAACTACCCACAGGAGTTTCAGCTTCCCGCACTGAAACCCGAGGGAGTGAGACAGATGACAGAGAAGAAAGTAAACAAGATAATATAGAGTGTGATCGCATCTAAGAGGAAATAAACAGGATGTGTAATAGAGAAAAGAGAGAGGCTGCTCTGACGATGGAACCTGAGGACGGCGGCACTTGGAACCTGATCTCGAAGGTGAGGACGGTAAGTTGAGAAGGAGCCAGTCATGTGAAGGGCTGGTGAAGTCCGCCAGGCGGGGAAAATCGCCAAGCGGGGAAATCGCTGTGCAGGAGCACCAAGGTGGGAATGAACTGGGCAGGTTCAAAACACCTGCCGGCAGGCAGCTAGGGTGGCTACAGCAGAGGGGGGAGAGGGAGAAGGGCAGGAGGTACACTGGAGGAGGAACGCAAAAGCCAGACCGTGCAGCCCACAGGAAGTGGTGTGGGTTTTGTTCTAAATGTTACAGAAAGCCACTAACCAGTTTTAAGCAGGGAAGTCCCCTGAATGAATGAATGTTTGTACAGGGGCACTTGGCAGAGGGGAGCTGGGAGACCAATTAGATAGGATGCTCTCCCAGGACCACGGGCATGAGAAGGCAGTGGTGTGGTGTGGGGAGCTGGTGGTGGAGACGGTCAGAGGCATTGGTTTGCAGTAAGGAGCCATGTTCTGTAGGTAGATTCAACAGGACTAGCTGATGACAGAGAAATGGAGCAAAAGAAGGGTCAGTCGCGGGGAACAGAAAGGGAAAATGAAACATGAAGCAAGGGGAGGGCTTTATTGATTGTGCAATGCTGTTTTATAAATTGTTCCCCCAAAGCAGGGGTCCTCAAACTACGGCCCGGGGGCCACATGCAAATACAAATAAATATTGTATTTGTTCCCGTTTTGTTTTTTTACTTCAAAATAAGATATGTGCAGTGTGCATAGGAATTTGTTTATAGTTTTTTTTAAAAAACTATAGTCTGGCCCTCCAACGGTCTGACAGTGAACTGGCCCCCTGTTTAAAAAGTTTGAGGACCCCTGCCCAAAGGCTCATGTTTGCTCCTGAAATAATTGTGGGAAGGGCAATTGTCTCCAAGTTGCCACAAGTGAAATGCAATGCCTTACAGTCTTTAACAGAGAAGATAGGAATTCACTTAAGCATGTCACATGTCACATGTCCCTCAGCAGGAGCCTAATCTGTTGTCAACTGAAACTTCCTTCCCCAAACAGCAAAGTTCTGATGTGGACAGAGCCTTATTTAAGTTAAAATGTAACTTCCTCCTCCATAAGCTACAAAGGAAAATAAAAAGGTAAATCTTCAGAAGAAAAAAGGATCCTTTCCAAGCCAGTATCTTTACTTTTTAAATTTCAAACGTAATTAGCAATGCAATTAGACTCTACAATTTATGAAATCAGAGGTTTGCTTTATGTCGGATGCAAAAAGAACTCCATCAGTCTCAATTTTTCTATTTTGAAAAGTTCGGAGGAATACCAAATGTTATTATTACTAAATAAGCAGCTTTGTTAGAAATATGAATTCTGCAGGCTCCTAAAAGCATTAGGTATAAGAATAAATTATAATCGTGCTCACTCTGTGAATGCTCCCAGCTAGACTGCATAAGTCATTCCACTTAAGCCCCACTGCAGGAGTCACTTCTCCAAAAGGACGCCTACCACTGTTTGTATTTTAAAATAAAAACAAAACAACTTCCCTCCCCAAACTAGTTCTTAAATTAATATCAGCAAATAAATATTTAATGTCAGCATGTTCACACAGACACTGGGGCAGTGGGGGCTTGCCCAGAGTGGGAATGGTTGGGGGGGTGGGGGGGAGGGCAGAGGTCAACTGGGGGAAAAGGAGACATATGTAAAACTTTAGACAATAAAAAATATATAAAAAAGATGTTCAATATGCCCAGTTGCAGTATTTGATACAATCTTACTACGACTCTTTTCTGCTCTATAAAATTCTAACCATCTGAATGTACTGATAAAAAAGCAAAATATATACATATTGTCAAATTAATGGTTGCAACTAAGCATTTACACTATGGCAGGCACCAAGTGTGACACCCGGCTACACACAGGGACTCTATAAGGTGGGCATCAGGACCGCCATTTGACGGATGAGAGACTGAAGTTCACACGGTCACACTGCCAGCAGGTGACAGAGCCCAACCCAGGTCTGCTAACCTGCAGCCCACCTGTGTTCTGTCCTCTCTCCCACATGCCTTCCTAGGCACGAATACAACAAATCTGAAATTTGGGGGTGCCTGACAAGAGGCTGCTTTTGCTGAACTCTTTGTCCCACTTGAGACTGTAGTTATGGTGATGGTTCCTTTCATCCAACTGTTAATGACTCAGAAATGCAAATGTTTGTTCATCTTTCTAGCAAGTCATGTCAGATAAATAGCAACTGCCTGGGGGAATAAACTAGAAAGTCCTGGAAAACCATGGCTATTTTGGACACGGTAATTCACACAGCCCTCAGGCCTCTCTTCCTGATGATGTCACGGGGTGGGAACTCAGTCAAGCACTGGCCCAAATGTACCCTGCTCTCCAGTCTTGCTTTTCTTTTTTTTCTTTTCTTTTTTTTAATATTTTATTGATTTTTACAGAGAGGAAGGGAGAGAGAGATAGAAAGTTAGAAACATTGATCAGCTGCCTCCTGCACAACCCCTTCTGGGGATATGTCCACAACCCAGGTACAGGCCCTTGACCGGAATCGAACCTGGGACCTTTCAGTCCGCAGGCCGACGCTCTATCCACTGAGCCAAACCGGTTTCGGCGAGTCTTGCTTTTCAATACCTAACACTTTTGCTTGATCCCCATTATATATATTGGCTGCTCGTTTCTATTTCTGCCTGGGAAGTTCTATTTTATCCTGGTGAATTTTAATGTTTCAATTGATTTAAATGTGAAAGTTTACTGAGATGAGAACAAATGGGCACAAGGAATCCTAAAGGGGTGTTGGACATGCCCTTAAATTGATTGTAGTGATGGCTGCACAACTCTGTAAATTTACTAAACATCATTGAATTGTACATTTAAAGGGAGTGAGTTTATGGCATGTAAATGATACCTCAATAAAGTATATGGAGGTCATGCTAACAGATGATGGGGGTAAATTCTCCTTCCTGGTTGAGAGGAGAGAAATCTCACACTGTGAGAAAGCACTAAAAGGGGGTGCCTTTGCTGCTTTCTGTGCTGGGTTTTGTTTTGTTTTTTGTTTTTTTCTGGAACACCTGGGCGCCTACATCCCATCCCACCGGGTGTCACAACACATATGCCAAAAGAGAAATATTTCTCCTTCCAGGCAGCCAAGCATGTTAAATAGTTGTTGAGTGTCTGCAAGGGAAAGGAGGCGGGGATGAGTATTTGGAAAGGCTGGAGGAGGAGTGATCCCTAAGGAAGGTCTTAAATGCTAACGAGCAGTGGCCAGGTGAAGGGACAGCGTATGAAAAAGCTGGGAAGAGAGAAAGGACTGACCTCCTGGGAGGTGAGGTATAGATGGGGGTCTATAAGCCCTTCAGCATGGTTGGTGTTAAAGATCATGTTAGGAATACAGACTCCCGGGAGCCACTCAGACCTACTGAATAGGAATGGCTGGTGGTAGGACCTGGGAACATCCATCTTAACAAGCCACCCATCCCCCTAACCAGGTGCTCTGTGCTCACCAACGTGTGAGAACCAGTGAGCTGGATCGTAAGCAAGGCCTTATGTGCCATGCTAAAGTGTTTGCATTGTACCTCACAGGCTGGGGACAGATTTTTAAGCAGCAAGGTGGCAATGGATTTGAACTTTAGAAAGAGCAGTCTGGCATAGCACCTTGCCTTGGGGCAGAACAAAAATCCCAGAGCTCTCTCCAGAGCCCAGGAATCCACAAACATTGTCATCTCCTTTAGCTCTCAACCTCTTACACTAGGTAACCTAACAGAAAACATGCCTTTGAGAGGTCCAAGTCTCCAACTAAAACATCTAGGTGCTACGTGAAAAAAAAAAAAATTGTAAGAACCATTACAGCATTCACGAATATTAGCAAGGGGACCCTTCCACACAGCAAAATGTGTGGAGAAACCAGAGGTTACCACACATACTATTTATATGTTGGTGGGCAAAGCCACCTTCAAAATATTAGTGACACTGCCACTTCCCTTGCTCACAAGTATAACACAGTCTGCTTAGACAGGCGGACCTCCGAGTCCATGTTGACTCTCTTTTGTGGTGTTTGCCCCTCTCCCCCCAGTGTCAACCATCCACATCCTACATCCTTAATAATAATGCTTAGAGCCAACATTTGCGCCCCACGACCCAAACACATTATACGGCTTTAATCCTCACCATAACCCTCAGAAGGAGGTTCTATTATCTCCAATTACAGATGAAGAAACTGAAGCTCAGAGAGAGTAATGTATTCAAGGTTGTACATGGAGAAGGGACATCCATGTGACTCCAGAACTTGTCTGATACCACTTCATGGAATATGCCAACTAGATTTATATTTTCTCCTAGTTTTTAATGCCTATACAAGTATTTAGGAAATAAGCAAATTTATAAGGCTTACAACACATTGTAAACAAACTTACATACAGCTCTAGAAATCACCTAGTATGGGGGTCAGCAAACTTTTTCCATAAAGGACCTGTAACTATTTAGGCCACATAGGCCATAGGATCTGTGTCCCAACTACTCAACGCTGCCATTGTAGTGCACAAGCATCCACCCATAGGCAACACCTGAATGAATGGGGGCATGGCTGTGTCCCAATAAAACTTTATCTACAACAACAGGCAGGAGGCAGGCAGGCTACATTTGGCCTTCCTAGGACGTCCCCTAACCTAGTGGAAAGGGAAAGGGCACAGTACATAGAGTTAGAGCATGTGACTGCTAACCCTGGTTCTGTGCCCAGGCAAGCTGAATGACCTTGGGCCAGTCACTTCCTGACTGTGTCTATGATGTGTACTTCTGCGGAATTTTCTTCTCAGTTGACTGCAAATATAAGGTGAAACTATTTGAGTACACTAAAACAGCCATGGCAGATTTTTCATCGAACCCATAAGTAATGAACAGTACCAGCAATACCTTAGGATAAAGCATAAGAAAAGAGAATTGGCTCTCAAGAGTACTTCTATATCCAGGTGCTTTGTAAAACAGAATCTTATTTCATCTTCATCATCAACCTTGTAGGGTAGATATATTCCCATTTTATAAATGAAGAGCATCCAAATGATCCAATAACATGCCAAAGGTCACAGAGCAAATGAGAAGCCAGGATCTGAACCCAAAGCTGGCCGCTCCCCACAAGCTCAGTACCGCTCGCTCTGTGTGGGGGCTGCTTTGGGCCAACAGATCCTCGGTCAATGATTCCGCAAGGTGATGACTATGAGTGCTTCTGGGAGAGGGTATGGAGTTAGGCCTCATTCCCTCATTCTCTCTTCAGGACTCTCTCTGTCATCTGTCTTGCCCGCCTCCTCTCAAAAAGATCAGACCCCATGGGGCCTGAAAAACGAGGTGAGAATCTGAGGCTTGTTTCCTTTAGTTCTGAATGAAAGAATTGGGATTCATAAGCAGACAAAGACCGGGAACCCCAGGACTCTAGGAGAAAGTGCTCTAAGGAAGCAGGAAAGGAGAAAAGAAGGACTGAGGAGCCCCTGAGAGAGCGCCTGACTGGTCCTGCTGACCACACCAGAGGGGACGGGTGGTTCTGTGTCTCAGAACTCAGCCAAGGGTAAGTCTATGTGATGAAACATAAGCCTATAGAGTTACACAAAGGTGTCTGCCTCTGTCTCCTTAACCGCTGCATTGCAGGGTATAGTTATCAGTTTAAAACTGCATTTTGGAAATGGGGTTGAGGAAGGAGAAAGTGAAACCAAGAAATGTTATTATCATTGCTTCCTTTATTCAAAAAGAGAAAGAACAAGAGAGAAGGGAAAACATTCCATAAATATGGGAGAAAACATGTGTCTCTCTCCACTGTCAAAAATGAGAAAGAAAAAAACACACACACAAACTCCTTAGCTGAGGGCTCAGCGTGGGTCTAAATCTGCTGGAACACACAGCGCCGCTCTGCTGCCTCAACCACCTCACTGCACCATGGCCTCCTCCTGCTCCGTCCCCACCTGAGCATGTTTCCTTGGCCGCTGCCTCCGCCTCAAGGAATGAAGATGTGATGTGCTCCTGCCTCCACCTCAAGGAATGAAGGTATGATGTGCTCCACCACTGCCTGCTGAAATGCCACCCTCAAGGGCCAGGTCAAATATCACCCTCTAGATCACAGATGTCAACGGTGAGAGGAGCTTCAGAAACAGATCAGCAGTGCCAGTTCCTTCGTGTCAGCTCTGAGCACAGCAGGCCCACAAGGATTAAGTCACACGGCTGGGCAGTGAAGACTTGGTCTGCAAACCAAGTCGACCCACCTGGGTAGGGGCATGCCCTCGCCATGTGTCCGCGGCAGCCCTGTGAACGCTCTCTGCTCTCTTCTAGGAGCACCAGGCTGCTCACTCTCTCTGTGTTCTATCCCCTACACGTCAGGATAGTTGTTTGCTGTGTCCACATTCCTGACCGGCTGCTCCAATGGGGAGCCATACCCTGCCCATCACGTTACCCCAGTACTTAGCTACCCTTGCATATAGTGGGCCTTCAGTGGGCTGTTCACAGTCACTGGACAGACGAAACAAAACACCAGAAAACCACGTGCCTCTCCATCTCTGGTGTGCCTCCCTCCAATCAGCCTGCCTGTACCCCAGAGAGCACCACCTGCCCACAGTACCAATCCCTCCATATTTCTCTTCAGCTTAAAACACTAGATACACACCATGATAGCCACAATTAGGCATGAAAGACATGAAATGGCCCTTCCTGCCCTTCCGGTATTGTCCCTTCTACCCAGAGCACCACAAGCTCTCCCTCACATCCATGCCTATGCCTGCTAGGTCCTCTCCCTGAGACAAACTTCAAGTGTTCCCTCATGCCCAGCTCTCTGCTCAGCCCTACTTACGCTGCAAGATCCAGAATTCCAAAAATATGGCCTCTTCAAGGAAACCTTCCCTGACTACCCATCCCCCCCAGAATTCACAGTATCAGATTCACATTGTGGACCATTAGTAACAGCACCCAAGAGCAAGGAACTAAGATAAGAAGTGAAACAGCTAACTGAAGGAAGGACTGATACCTGCCTAGAGGTGAGGTGCCCTCCTCTATGCTCCCAAAGCACCTGGCACCCCTTCTCCATGGTTCCCAGCATGCAGCAGTACATCTATTTGTCTACACACCTGCCCCAGTTCCTGACTAGACCGTAACTTAGGGCGACAGCTATGTTTGCCTCTCCTGGACCTAGCACAAAATCCAACACTTTAAATTAGACTCAATAATTCTCACTTACTAGTTACAATGAGACCCAACAAATGTAGGGTGTCCCCAAAAAATGTACACACATACTTTGAATAATTATAAAGGCAGTGCATGTATATATGTGATATATATATATATCATTTTACTAAACTATTTTAAAATATGTAAGATATATATGTATATATACATGTATATATACGTCTTATATAATAAAACCCTAATATGCAAATTGACCAAACGGCAGAATGACTGGTCACTGTGACACTCACTGACCACCAGGGGGGCAGATGCTCAATGCAGGAGCTGCCCCTGGTGGTCAGTACGCTACCACAGGGGGAGCGCTGCTCAGCCAGAAGCCGGGCTTATGGCTGGTGAGTACAGCAGCAGTGGTGGGAGCCTCTCCTGCTTCCACCAAAGGCAGGAAGTAAGGAGTGAGGGATCCCAGACTGCAAGAGCCCCGGACTGTGAGAGGGATGTCTGACTGCCAGCAGCGGACATCCTCCAAAGGGTACTAACGGCAAGAGGGCGCAGGCCAGGCTGAGGGACCCCCCACACACACCAAGTGCACGAATTGTGTGCACCAGGCCTCTAGTATATATATAATTTTACTAAAATACTTTAAAATATGTAGGCCTTATGTACATATCAGCATAATATCAGCAATACATTCAAAAGAACATGTCCCCAGATCTCAGCAGAAAAGCATTTACTACACACCCACAGTCTTAAAGAGCTTAAGGAGCATATTGGAATGATGAACTCCCAGGCATTCAACACTTGAGGAGTCCCTGTGAAGAGGTGCGGTGACCTAACCAATTGAGCCATCTAGCCAGAGTGGCTCTGAGTACATGACCAATTTCCACTAAGCACAGGAGAGGAAGAGGAGAGCACTGGAGACCAACAAATGTTTGCAAAGGAAAACTTTCTCCCAGAAGCCTCACAAGTGCCCAGAAAGTCCCCAGGTGCTCAATCTCTGTGCAGTGAGCACACAGTGGCTTCAGGAGACCCACCCGAGATGGCCACTGGGCACCTGAGCCTAGGGGCTGGGGAGCTGTCAACAGATGGCTTAGATGGAAACCAAGAGCCTCACAGAATTCATAGAATCAGATTCATGTGTGGATCATTAGTAACAGCCCCAAGGGCAGGGAACTAAGATAAGAAGGTAAACAGCTAACTGAAGGACGAACTGATACCTGCCCAGAGAAGCATACCTGCACTACTGGCTGGAAAGGAAGAAGGGAGTATCCAGGTGTGCGGGGAGGGAAGGAGAAAATGAGGGCAGTGTTCACTGAGAAAGTTGCAGCAGCCTCTTGCTCTTCCTGCTGCCACCTCCACAATCTGGCTGCATCAACTTTACCAGATTTATCTTCCTAAAATAACTTATCACACTAGTGTCTAGGGCAGTGGTTCTCCACCTTGGCTGCACATTAAAAATAAAAATTAAAAAAGAAACCCTCCATCACAGGATGTAAAGTACAGAATAGAGAATATAGTCAATAATATTGTAATAAATATGTATGGTGCCAGGTGGGTACTGGAAATATAGAGGGAAATACTTTGCAAAGTATATGATTGTCTAACCACTACGCTGTATATCTGAAACTAATACAAAATAATACTGAATGTAAAAAAATATATATATGACTTTGATTACATGAAAAAAGAAGTCCAGATTCCCAATTTTCTAGGGGTTGGAGAGTTGTCCTGGCTGGGGTCCTGAATGGTTAGATCATCAGCCTATGCATGGGAAGGTCATGGGTTTGATCCCCAATCCTGGTCGGTCTAGGGCAGTGATGGCGAACCTATGACACACGTGTCAGAGGTGAAACGCGAACTCATTTTTTTGGTTGATTTTTCTTTGTTAAATGACATTTAAATATACATAAAATTATTATCAAAAATATAAATCTCTGTTTTACTATGGTTGCAAATATCAAAAAATTTCTATATGTGACACGGCACCAGAATTAAGTTAGGGTTTTTCAAAATGCTGACACGCCGAGCTCAAAAGGTTCGCCATCACTGTTCTAGGGTGTAGGGGAGGCAACCAATTGATGTGTCTCACATAGATGTTTCTCTCTCTCCCCCTTCCCTCCCACTCTCTCTCAAATCAATGGAAAATATATCCTCGGGTGAGGATTAACAAAATAAATAAATTAAAAATAAAAATTAAAAAAGAAACCCTCCATCACAGGATGTAAAGTACAGAATAGAGAATATAGTCAATAATATTGTAATAAATATGTATGGTGCCAGGTGGGTACTGGAAATATAGAGGGAAATACTTTGCAAAGTATATGATTGTCTAACCACTACGCTGTATATCTGAAACTAATACAAAATAATACTGAATGTAAAAAAATATATATATGACTTTGATTACATGAAAAAAGAAGTCCAGATTCCCAATTTTCTAGAATTACCCAAACTCCTTGGCCTGACATTCAGACACTGTACCACGTGGTCCAAGCTGGCTGTGCAGGCTCAGCCCTCACCAGCTCTCCTTCCAATGGCTGAATCCAGGTGCACTCGTCTCAAGGTCCCGTCTCAAGGTCCACCCAGGCCTGAGCTTATCCCATTGCCCCTCCCAGCATTATCTTGCTCACCCCTCAAGCCCCAGTCCAAAGACCATGCCCTCTTTAAAGTCTTTGCCAGCCACTAAACTAGGTTGTCAGCCATCACTTTTTGCACCTGCTGTCCTAGGGTAATTCCTAAAAGCACCCCGTTTACTCTCATCGTGTCCTATTATGACAACAAATTACATGGCCCTTCTACCGAAAACCTATCCTGGTCCAAAGACAGAACTGGTTACTTGTGTACCTGTGTCCTTTGCAAGAGAGTTCTGCAGGGCAATCGTGTTGTCTGACCTCAGTGTGTGCTTCCAGGATCTAAAGCAGTGGTTCTCAACCTTGGCTGCACATTAGAATCACCTGGGAATCTTTTTTAAATCCTGATTTCTGGGCCTCATCCTCCGGAAATTCGGTTTCTTTGTTACTAATGTTGTGAGGCCCAGAAATCAGGATTTTAAAAAGATTCCCAGGTGATTCTAATGTGCAGCCAAGGTTGAGAACCACTGACCTAAGTCCTCAAGAAACACTGGTGACTGACAGAATGAAAGGATGAAGCTGATTCTAAGAAACTGCAGCAATCAGTTTGATCTAAACTTCACCTAAAACTCCAAAGAACAAAGTTTCTAAATCAGAATGAGGCTTAAAAAAATTCTGGGCCCAAAAAGCAGGCCAATAAAACACCTGTCACATAGGCCGTTTCCTTACCTAATTCAGTGATTGTCAACTTTTTTTCATTATTGCCCCCTAAGAAGCCTTTTTAGACATTTTTATTTCTAACTACATCCCCATGAAATTTTAACAGCACCCCTCTATAGCTGTGCTTTATACATAAAACAACCAAATATAGTTTACTTTTTTGTTTAATAATGGATTCAGGGGCCGATCCGGTGATTGGTGATTGGAGGGTGATGAGGGTCAACTCCTCTGGCCGAGGCATCAGGCCTGGGTGGGGGGCGGAGCCAGGGATTGGGGGGATATGGTGGTCCCCTTGCCCAGGCCTGAAGCCTGGATCAGAGGAGTCAGGCTTGGGCGGGGGGTGGAGCAAGCGATCAGAGGGAGATGGGGGTCCCCTGCCCAGGAATGATTCCTGGGCCAGAGGCCTCAGGCCGGGGCGGGGGTCAGAGCCAGTGATTGGGGGGAGATGGGGGTCCCCTGTCCAAGCCTGACACCTCTGGCGGAGGTGTCAGGCCTGGGCAAGGGGCCGATCCTGCGATTGGAGATTGATGGGGGTCAATGCCTGAGGGCTCCCAGTATGTGAGAGGGGGCAGGCTGGGCTGAGGGACACTCCCCCTCACCCCCCACCCCGTGCACGAATTTCGTACACCGGGCCCCTAGTTTTAATATAAAACATAACGTATCAATTTACATGTGCAAATTACCTATTTCTACAGAATAGAAATATCACCAAATTTTTAAAAGACATTCAAAACTATTATTTTTCCAGCAAAGGTAAACCAATTGAAAAATTATCTTCTTAAAAGTTATTTTTAATGAAATTAACTCTTGTTTTAATTTAACTAGGTACTAGATATTCATTCAGTTGTCAATATATCCTCCTCACCTAAGGAGAGAGAAGGGAGGAAGGGAGGGAGGGAGGAAGGAAAAAACTTCAATGTGAGAGAGAGACATCAATGGGTTGCCTCCTATACCCCCCGTCCCCCCGCCCCCCCAGTGGGGCAGGTGATGGAACCTGTAACCTAGATACTTGCCCTTGACAGGGAATCGAACCCTGGACCCTTCAATGCAGGGGGAGGGTGGGCAAATAATAAAATGTAAACAAACTATTTTTATTTAATTCTCAAATCCCAAATCACACAAAAGCACAGGGGGGCAAACATAGCAAGAAGGGCGGCCCATAAGAATGAGTTCACCGCCGAAACCGGTTTGGCTCAGTGGATAGAGCATCGGCCTGCAGACTGAAAGGCTCCAGGTTCGATTCCGGTCAAGGGCAGGTCCCTGGGTTGCGGGCACATCCCCAGTGGGCGATGTGCAGGAGGCAGCTGATCGATGTTTCTCTCTCATTGATGCTTCTAGCTCTCTATCTCTCTCCCTTCCTCTCTGTAAAAAATCAATAAAATAAATTTAAAAAAAAAAAAAAAAAAAAAAAGAATAAGTTCACCAAGAGAGATACAACTTCAAGATCAAGCAACTGGTGGTCCTCCAGTCACAGCCATCTATTTGCCATAGATTTGTGGTATTGACCTTGCACAATTTCTGTCTACCTTTCATGAACCTGATGTCAATGTTGCTTGTGTAATTCCCAAGAAAACCTAATGTTAAGAATGAGATTTTGTTAACCAGGCTTTGAAGGACCACACATCATTGTAAAATCTAAGATGTTTTTGTCTCCCCTCCAGAATCAATTTTTGACAACTTTGAGGTTGCAAGTCCTGACCTCTGTATTCTCACATTTATGCTCCTAGGGAAAAAAAAAAAAAAATCCATTTACACTGCATCCCACAGCTATCATGAGAGCTCTTCTACTACCATCATCTCTTTACTTTGAAAGAAAACAGATCCCCATATTATTAACCCTTCTCCCAAAAAGGAGCCCCCCTCTGCTCCAAAACCGCAGACTTTTAGAGCTGGAAGAACACTTAGGGCTCATCCAGCCCCTCCTTCTTCATATGAAGAAACAACAGAGCCCTAAGAAGTTGAGAGACACATCAATCAAAGTCACCAGTTATGGGCAAGGTCCTTGTCTGTCTCGTTCACTGCTGTGTCTCGGCACTAGCGCCGGGTTTGACAAATGAGACAGTCAGATGTTTGCACACATAATGAATCAATGGTTACAGGGCAAATGAGTGACAGAACTGAGAGCCTAGTTCACCTAATTCCAAGACAGTTACTTTTCCAATTATACCACTTGGCACTCGTACTACCCTTTCCAACCACAACCTTCTATTGCCCTGGAGTATCAAAGAGTGGCCACAAAGACTATTAAATGTTTAGTGTTTGAAAAACTTCCCAGCTGAAATAAGCTGTTTTAGTTCACACAACCAGTAAAGTTGAAGAGCAAGGTCTTGTTCACTCGTGTGCAGAGCATTTCAGCCCACTGAACGTTAGGAACTTTCTGCAAAAGAGGATACCCAGTCTACAATGCACTATTCCTAACTTGCTTACCTTGCTTGAGCTCTTTTCTAGAACCCTGTACACATGTCACATCCCCCGACCCAGACTGAGAACCCTAGACTGTCAAAACTGTGTCTCGTCTTTCTAAAGCACCTACCAAGTTTGAACACAGGGCAAATGTTCGATAAATGTTTGTAAACTTATACCGATGGAACGGGTGCACCATGAGGGACAAAAGTGGATGTGGCATGAACAAAAAATACTACTTGTACCTTGCTCATCTCCTAGGACAGTGGTTCTCAACCTTCCTAATGCCTCGACCCTTTAATAGAGTTCCTCATGTTGTGGTGACCCCCAAACATAAAATTATTTTCGTTGCTACTTCATAACTGTAATTTTGCTACTGTTATGAATTGTAATGTAAATATCTGATATGCAGGATGTATTTTCATTGTTACAAATTGAACATAATTAAAGCATAGTGATTAATCACAAAAACAATATGTAATTATATATGTGTTTTCCGCCGGTCTTAGGCGACCCCTGTGAAAGGGTCGTTTGACCCCCAAAGGGGTCGCGACCCCCAGGTTGAGAACCGCTGTCCTAGGACCAGTACGGAACCTAATATGTAATAGGTGCCTAATAGTTATTACATTTAAAAAGTGAATGAAATATTTGGCAAAATATAAGAAATTATTGAGCAGCATTTTTTTCTGCAGTCACTCATTTGTTCATTCAACAAATACGTATGCATCGAGTATCTGTGTGGCAGGTTCTGCTGCTCTGAAACCTAACTTCCCCCACAGAGCTACCGCCTTTCTAATGCATCTCCACACATCTGCTCCTCTGGCAGGCAGTGGGCATAGCCCGGGTGGCCATATGTCTCGATATGCCCAGGAGTGTCCCAGTTTACACCTATTGTCCAAGCGTGAATTATTAAGAGCAGCCGCTTTCTCGCGCAACAATACCCTGCTCTAGCGGCTAGAGTCTAATTAGCCCTAAGTGTAGCCCTTCCCACCACCCCCCCCAACCCGCCCCATGAGCAGAGTAGGGATTCAAAATTTTCACTCCACCTTTACCAGCTATTCTGTCTTGTTTCCTCATTTATAACATGGCATAACACTGATTAAACCAAATGGTTACCCAGAGAAGCAGCTGGGGACAAGGCTGGAACATCGGATGGAGACGCACTGTACAGAGCCTTGCGTGCCAGGTGCATGGATACTAAATTCAATATGCAGCAGGGAGCCACAACAACTTTTGAGGAATGGAGCGCCTACAAAAGTGTTACCACCTTGATTACAGCAGAGAACTAAGGAATGAAAAACAGCTGGTTCCCCGACATACCAAAAAGACAGCCTAAAGCTATAAAGAAAGGTTGTCACAGACGAAATTAGCAACAAATGCAATCTCGCACCCTTTGCTTTTGTAGGTGGTTTAAAAGTATCAACAGAAAATAGATGTAGTTGAGCAAGCTCTAGCTAGCTCCTTGGTCTGTGAGCTGGGTGCCCTCGCCGCCAGGGACAGGCTGTGACGAAGGTTCTGAAGCGCCAGGCTTGCCCTCTTGTCTGCAGGTCCCGTCAAGGAGGTACACAGGCCGGGTTTGGTTTGGTTTTTCTTTTAAGGGCTACATGTAAAACATCGCGTTCACGGTCAGGAGTTTCCCGGCGTTGAGGAACTGGATGGGAATCTTAACCCGCCTCCTCCCGATCTTCCACTATTGCATCATTTCAAACTAAGCCTCCTCAGGCAGCGACTTGTAAGATTCGAGTCAGGTAAAATGGCAGCAGCAGCAGCAGCAGTCGGCCTCAACTTCCAGCTCCAGAGAGCGCGTCTGCCCGGAGCGGCCAAACGCTCAGAGGAAGAGTCTGTAACATCAACAGGT
>NW_006291549.1:132668-133143 GCF_000327345.1 Myotis davidii
CCGGCCCCGCGCGCCCCGGGGGGCCCACACCCCGGGGCCCCCGGCCGCAGGAGGAAGTGGTTAATTACTTCGATACAGTGGAGACGACAGGATGCCGGAGTCGGTTCCGCAGCGCCTTCTCGGTCTACACCACGGACACTGGGGACCCGCTTGGGGAAGGCCGGGCCCCGGGGAGCGCGGGGAGGGAGAGCGCCGCTCCTGGGCGGCTGCTCCGGGCCCTTGGCGCCCCAGCCCTTCGCACCCGGGAAGTCACCCCTAGGGTTCTCCCTCCGGCGGTCCCCTTCCTCTCTTCGGCTTTACAGAAGCCTTTCGGTTCTGCCACCAGGAAACTTCCGTGGAAGGTGAGACTCCATCCCAGCTCAAGACACCATGGCGCGAACCGGCGATGGCCAGCGTCGGGACTTGGGGGCCAGACCTCATAAAGCCTCCTGTACCCCGAGAGGCCCCGAACAGCTCCGCGCCCTCGCACCCACCC